>NW_027257942.1:300000-557464 GCF_045791955.1 Oncorhynchus clarkii lewisi
TTAGACCTTGTTTAGTGCCGCAAACATCATTTTAGAGCTTGTTTAGTGCCACAAACATGTTTTTAGACCTTGTTTAGTGCCACAAACATGTTTTTAGACCTTGTTTAGTGTCACAAACATGTTTTTAGACCTTGTTTAGTGCCGCAAACATCATTTTAGAGCTTGTTTAGTGTCACAAACATGTTTTTAGACCTTGTTTAGTGTCGCAAACATCATTTTAGAGCTTGTTTAGTGCCGCAAACATGATTTTAGACCTTGTTTAGTGCCGCAAACATGATTTTAGACCTTGTTTAGTGCCACAAACATGTTTTTAGACCTTGTTTAGTGTCACAAACATGTTTTTAGACCTTGTTTAGTGCCATAAACATGTTTTTAGACCTTGTTTAGTGCCACAAACATGATTTTAGACCTTGTTTAGTGCCACAAACATGATTTTAGACCTTGTTAAGCTCCACAAACATGATTTTAGACCTTGTTTAGTGCCGCAAACATGATTTTAGACCTTGTTTAGTGCCACAAACATGTTTTTAGACCTTGTTTAGTCTCACAAACATGTTTTTAGACCTTGTTTAGTGCCACAAACATGATTTTAGACCTTGTTTAGTGCCGCAAACATGATTTTAGACCTTGTTTAGTGCCACAAACATGTTTTTAGACCTTGTTTAGTGTCACAAACATGTTTTTAGACCTTGTTTAGTGCCATAAACATGTTTTTAGACCTTGTTTAGTGTCACAAACATGTTTTTAGACCTTGTTTAGCTCCACAAACATGTTTTTAGACCTTGTTTAGCTCCACAAACATCATTTTAGACCTTGTTTAGTGCCACAAACATGATTTTAGACCTTTTTTAGTGCCACAAACATGATTTTAGACCTTGTTTAGTGCCACAAACATGATTTTAGACCTTTTTTAGTGCCACAAACATGATTTTAGACCTTGTTTAGCTCCACAAACATCATTTTAGACCTTGTTTAGTGTCACAAACATGTTTTTAGAACTTGTTTAGTGCCATAAACATGTTTTTAGACCTTGTTTAGTGCCACAAACATGATTTTAGACCTTTTTTAGTGCCACAAACATGATTTTAGACCTTGTTTAGTGCCGCAAACATCATTTTAGAGCTTGTTTAGTGCCGCAAACATGATTTTAGACCTTGTTTAGTGCCACAAACATGTTTTTAGACCTTGTTTAGTGCCACAAACATGTTTTTAGACCTTGTTTAGTGTCACAAACATGTTTTTAGACCTTGTTTAGTGCCACAAACATGTTTTTAGACCTTGTTTAGTGTCACAAACATGTTTTTAGACCTTGTTTAGCTCCACAAACATCATTTTAGACCTTGTTTAGTGCCATAAACATGTTTTTAGACCTTGTTTAGTGCCGCAAACATCATTTTAGACCTTGTTTAGTGCCATAAACATGTTTTTAGACCTTGTTTAGTGCCATAAACATGTTTTTAGACCTTGTTTAGTGCCATAAACATGTTTTTAGACCTTGTTTAGTGTCACAAACATGTTTTTAGACCTTGTTTAGTGCCACAAACATGATTTTAGACCTTGTTTAGTGCCGCAAACATCATTTTAGAGCTTGTTTAGTGCCGCAAACATCATTTTAGAGCTTGTTTAGTGCCACAAACATGATTTTAAACCTTGTTTTGTGCCATAAACATGTTTTTAGACCTTGTTTAGTGTCACAAACATGTTTTTAGACCGTGTTTAGCTCCACAAACATGATTTTAGACCTTGTTTAGTGCCATAAACATGTTTTTAGACCTTGTTTAGTGCCACAAACATGATTTTAGACCTTGTTTAGTGCCATAAACATGTTTTTAGACCTTGTTTAGTGTCACAAACATGTTTTTAGACCTTGTTTAGCTCCACAAACATCATTTTAGACCTTGTTTAGTGCCATAAACATGTTTTTAGACCTTGTTTAGTGCCACAAACATGATTTTAGACCTTGTTAAGCTCCACAAACATCATTTTAGACCTTGTTTAGTGCCATAAACATGTTTTTAGACCTTGTTTAGTGCCACAAACATGATTTTAGACCTTGTTTAGTGCCATAAACATGTTTTTAGACCTTGTTTAGTGTCACAAACATGTTTTTAGACCTTGTTTAGTGTCACAAACATGTTTTTAGACCTTGTTTAGTGCCACAAACATGATTTTAGACCTTGTTTAGTGCGGCAAACATCATTTTAGAGCTTGTTTAGTGCCGCAAACATCATTTTAGAGCTTGTTTAGTGCCACAAACATGATTTTAGACCTTGTTTAGTGCCATAAACATGTTTTTAGACCTTGTTTAGTGTCACAAACATGTTTTTAGACCTTGTTTAGCTCCACAAACATGATTTTAGACCTTGTTTAGTGCCATAAACATGTTTTTAGACCTTGTTTAGTGCCACAAACATGATTTTAGACCTTGTTTAGTGCCATAAACATGTTGTTAGACCTTGTTTAGTGCCATAAACATGTTTTTAGACCTTGTTTAGTGTCACAAACATGTTTTTAGACCTTGTTTAGCTCCACAAACATCATTTTAGACCTTGTTTAGTGCCATAAACATGTTTTTAGACCTTGTTTAGTGCCACAAACATGATTTTAGACCTTGTTAAGCTCCACAAACATGATTTTAGACCTTGTTAAGCTCCACAAACATCATTTTAGACCTTGTTTAGTGTCACAAACATGTTTTTAGACCTTGTTTAGTGTCACAATCATGTTTTTAGACCTTGTTTAGTGCCATAAACATGTTTTTAGACCTTGTTTAGTGTCACAAACATGTTTTTAGACCTTGTTTAGTGCCACAAACATGATTTTAGACCTTGTTAAGCTCCACAAACATCATTTTAGTCCTTGTTTAGTGTCACAAACATGTTTTTAGACCTTGTTTAGTGTCACAAACATGTTTTTAGACCTTGTTTAGTGCCACAAACATCATTTTAGACCTTGTTTAGTGCCATAAACATGTTTTTAGACCTTGTTTAGTGTCACAAACATGTTTTTAGACCTTGTTTAGTGTCACAAACATGTTTTTAGACCTTGTTTAGTGCCACAAACATGTTTTTAGACCTTGTTTAGTGCCACAAACATGTTTTTAGACCTTGTTTAGTGCCACAAACATGATTTTAGACCTTGTTTAGTGCCGCAAACATCATTTTAGAGCTTGTTTAGTGCCGCAAACATCATTTTAGAGCTTGTTTAGTGCCACAAACATGATTTTAGACCTTGTTTAGTGCCATAAACATGTTGTTAGACCTTGTTTAGTGTCACAAACATGTTTTTAGACCTTGTTTAGCTCCACAAACATCATTTTAGACCTTGTTTAGTGCCATAAACATGTTTTTAGACCTTGTTTAGTGTCACAAACATGTTTTTAGACCTTGTTTAGCTCCACAAACATCATTTTAGACCTTGTTTAGTGCCATAAACATGTTTTTAGACCTTGTTTAGTGCCACAAACATGATTTTAGACCTTGTTAAGCTCCACAAACATCATTTTAGACCTTGTTTAGTGTCACAAACATGTTTTTAGACCTTGTTTAGTGTCACAATCATGTTTTTAGACCTTGTTTAGTGCCATAAACATGTTTTTAGACCTTGTTTAGTGTCACAAACATGTTTTTAGACCTTGTTTAGTGCCACAAACATGATTTTAGACCTTGTTAAGCTCCACAAACATCATTTTAGACCTTGTTTAGTGTCACAAACATGTTTTTAGACCTTGTTTAGTGTCACAAACATGTTTTTAGACCTTGTTTAGTGCCACAAACATCATTTTAGACCTTGTTTAGTGCCATAAACATGTTTTTAGACCTTGTTTAGTGTCACAAACATGTTTTTAGACCTTGTTTAGTGTCACAAACATGTTTTTAGACCTTGTTTAGTGCCACAAACATGATTTTAGACCTTGTTTAGTGCCATAAACATGTTTTTAGACCTTGTTTAGTGTCACAAACATGTTTTTAGACCGTGTTTAGCTCCACAAACATGATTTTAGACCTTGTTTAGTGCCATAAACATGTTTTTAGACCTTGTTTAGTGCCACAAACATGATTTTAGACCTTGTTTAGTGCCATAAACATGTTTTTAGACCTTGTTTAGTGTCACAAACATGTTTTTAGACCTTGTTTAGCTCCACAAACATCATTTTAGACCTTGTTTAGTGCCATAAACATGTTTTTAGACCTTGTTTAGTGCCACAAACATGATTTTAGACCTTGTTAAGCTCCACAAACATCATTTTAGACCTTGTTTAGTGCCATAAACATGTTTTTAGACCTTGTTTAGTGCCACAAACATGATTTTAGACCTTGTTTAGTGCCATAAACATGTTTTTAGACCTTGTTTAGTGTCACAAACATGTTTTTAGACCTTGTTTAGTGTCACAAACATGTTTTTAGACCTTGTTTAGTGCCACAAACATGTTTTTAGACCTTGTTTAGTGCCATAAACATGTTTTTAGACCTTGTTTAGTGCCACAAACATGATTTTAGACCTTGTTTAGTGCCGCAAACATCATTTTAGAGCTTGTTTAGTGCCGCAAACATCATTTTAGAGCTTGTTTAGTGCCACAAACATGATTTTAGACCTTGTTTAGTGCCATAAACATGTTTTTAGACCTTGTTTAGTGTCACAAACATGTTTTTAGACCTTGTTTAGCTCCACAAACATGATTTTAGACCTTGTTTAGTGCCATAAACATGTTTTTAGACCTTGTTTAGTGCCACAAACATGATTTTAGACCTTGTTTAGTGCCATAAACATGTTGTTAGACCTTGTTTAGTGTCACAAACATGTTTTTAGACCTTGTTTAGTGCCACAAACATCATTTTAGACCTTGTTTAGTGCCATAAACATGTTTTTAGACCTTGTTTAGTGTCACAAACATGTTTTTAGACCTTGTTTAGCTCCACAAACATCATTTTAGACCTTGTTTAGTGCCATAAACATGTTTTTAGACCTTGTTTAGTGCCACAAACATGATTTTAGACCTTGTTAAGCTCCACAAACATGATTTTAGACCTTGTTAAGCTCCACAAACATCATTTTAGACCTTGTTTAGTGCCACAAACATGTTTTTAGACCTTGTTTAGTGCCACAAACATGTTTTTAGACCTTGTTTAGTGCCACAAACATGATTTTAGACCTTGTTTAGTGCCGCAAACATCATTTTAGAGCTTGTTTAGTGCCGCAAACATCATTTTAGAGCTTGTTTAGTGCCACAAACATGATTTTAGACCTTGTTTAGTGCCATAAACATGTTGTTAGACCTTGTTTAGTGTCACAAACATGTTTTTAGACCTTGTTTAGCTCCACAAACATCATTTTAGACCTTGTTTAGTGCCATAAACATGTTTTTAGACCTTGTTTAGTGTCACAAACATGTTTTTAGACCTTGTTTAGCTCCACAAACATCATTTTAGACCTTGTTTAGTGCCATAAACATGTTTTTAGACCTTGTTTAGTGCCACAAACATGATTTTAGACCTTGTTAAGCTCCACAAACATCATTTTAGACCTTGTTTAGTGTCACAAACATGTTTTTAGACCTTGTTTAGTGTCACAATCATGTTTTTAGACCTTGTTTAGTGCCATAAACATGTTTTTAGACCTTGTTTAGTGTCACAAACATGTTTTTAGACCTTGTTTAGTGCCACAAACATGATTTTAGACCTTGTTAAGCTCCACAAACATCATTTTAGACCTTGTTTAGTGTCACAAACATGTTTTTAGACCTTGTTTAGTGTCACAAACATGTTTTTAGACCTTGTTTAGTGCCACAAACATCATTTTAGACCTTGTTTAGTGCCATAAACATGTTTTTAGACCTTGTTTAGTGTCACAAACATGTTTTTAGACCTTGTTTAGTGTCACAAACATGTTTTTAGACCTTGTTTAGTGCCACAAACATGTTTTTAGACCTTGTTTAGTGCCACAAACATGTTTTTAGACCTTGTTTAGTGCCACAAACATGATTTTAGACCTTGTTTAGTGCCGCAAACATCATTTTAGAGCTTGTTTAGTGCCGCAAACATCATTTTAGAGCTTGTTTAGTGCCACAAACATGATTTTAGACCTTGTTTAGTGCCATAAACATGTTTTTAGACCTTGTTTAGTGTCACAAACATGTTTTTAGACCGTGTTTAGCTCCACAAACATCATTTTAGACCTTGTTTAGTGCCATAAACATGTTTTTAGACCTTGTTTAGTGCCACAAACATGATTTTAGACCTTGTTAAGCTCCACAAACATAATTTTAGACCTTGTTTAGTGCCATAAAAATGTTTTTAGACCTTGTTTAGTGCCACAAACATGATTTTAGACCTTGTTTAGTGCCATAAACATGTTTTTAGACCTTGTTTAGTGTCACAAACATGTTTTTAGACCTTGTTTAGTGTCACAAACATGTTTTTAGACCTTGTTTAGTGCCATAAACATGTTTTTAGACCTTGTTTAGTGCCACAAACATGATTTTAGACCTTGTTTAGTGCCGCAAACATCATTTTAGAGCTTGTTTAGTGCCGCAAACATCATTTTAGAGCTTGTTTAGTGCCACAAACATGATTTTAGACCTTGTTTAGTGCCATAAACATGTTTTTAGACCTTGTTTAGTGTCACAAACCTGTTTTTAGACCTTGTTTAGCTCCACAAACATGATTTTAGACCTTGTTTAGTGCCATAAACATGTTTTTAGACCTTGTTTAGTGCCACAAACATGATTTTAGACCTTGTTTAGTGCCATAAACATGTTTTTAGACCTTGTTTAGTGTCACAAACATGATTTTAGACCTTGTTTAGTGCCACAAACATGATTTTAGACCTTTTTTAGTGCCACAAACATGATTTTAGACCTTGTTTAGCTCCACAAACATCATTTTAGACCTTGTTTAGTGTCACAAACATGTTTTTAGACCTTGTTTAGTGCCATAAACATGTTTTTAGACCTTGTTTAGTGCCACAAACATGATTTTAGACCTTTTTTAGTGCCACAAACATGATTTTAGACCTTGTTTAGTGCCGCAAACATCATTTTAGAGCTTGTTTAGTGCCGCAAACATGATTTTAGACCTTGTTTAGTGCCACAAACATGTTTTTAGACCTTGTTTAGTGCCACAAACATGTTTTTAGACCTTGTTTAGTGCCACAAACATGTTTTTAGACCTTGTTTAGTGTCACAAACATGTTTTTAGACCTTGTTTAGTGCCGCAAACATCATTTTAGACCTTGTTTAGTGTCACAAACATGTTTTTAGACCTTGTTTAGCTCCACAAACATGTTTTTAGACCTTGTTTAGCTCCACAAACATCATTTTAGACCTTGTTTAGTGCCACAAACATGATTTTAGACCTTTTTTAGTGCCACAAACATGATTTTAGACCTTGTTTAGTGCCACAAACATGATTTTAGACCTTTTTTAGTGCCACAAACATGATTTTAGACCTTGTTTAGCTCCACAAACATCATTTTAGACCTTGTTTAGTGTCACAAACATGTTTTTAGACCTTGTTTAGTGCCATAAACATGTTTTTAGACCATGTTTAGTGCCACAAACATGATTTTAGACCTTTTTTAGTGCCACAAACATGATTTTAGACCTTGTTTAGTGCCGCAAACATCATTTTAGAGCTTGTTTAGTGCCGCAAACATGATTTTAGACCTTGTTTAGTGCCACAAACATGTTTTTAGACCTTGTTTAGTGCCACAAACATGTTTTTAGACCTTGTTTAGTGTCACAAACATGTTTTTAGACCTTGTTTAGTGCCACAAACATGTTTTTAGACCTTGTTTAGTGTCACAAACATGTTTTTAGACCTTGTTTAGCTCCACAAACATCATTTTAGACCTTGTTTAGTGCCATAAACATGTTTTTAGACCTTGTTTAGTGCCGCAAACATGTTTTTAGACCTTGTTTAGTGCCGCAAACATGTTTTTAGACCTTGTTTAGTGTCACAAACATGTTTATAGACCTTGTTAAGCTCCACAAACATGATTTTAGACCTTGTTAAGCTCCACAAACATCATTTTAGACCTTGTTTAGTGCCACAAACATGTTTTTAGACCTTGTTTAGTGCCACAAACATGTTTTTAGACCTTGTTTAGTGCCACAAACATGATTTTAGACCTTGTTTAGTGCCGCAAACATCATTTTAGAGCTTGTTTAGTGCCGCAAACATCATTTTAGAGCTTGTTTAGTGCCACAAACATGATTTTAGACCTTGTTTAGTGCCATAAACATGTTGTTAGACCTTGTTTAGTGTCACAAACATGTTTTTAGACCTTGTTTAGCTCCACAAACATCATTTTAGACCTTGTTTAGTGCCATAAACATGTTTTTAGACCTTGTTTAGTGTCACAAACATGTTTTTAGACCTTGTTTAGCTCCACAAACATCATTTTAGACCTTGTTTAGTGCCATAAACATGTTTTTAGACCTTGTTTAGTGCCACAAACATGATTTTAGACCTTGTTAAGCTCCACAAACATCATTTTAGACCTTGTTTAGTGTCACAAACATGTTTTTAGACCTTGTTTAGTGTCACAATCATGTTTTTAGACCTTGTTTAGTGCCATAAACATGTTTTTAGACCTTGTTTAGTGTCACAAACATGTTTTTAGACCTTGTTTAGTGCCACAAACATGATTTTAGACCTTGTTAAGCTCCACAAACATCATTTTAGACCTTGTTTAGTGTCACAAACATGTTTTTAGACCTTGTTTAGTGTCACAAACATGTTTTTAGACCTTGTTTAGTGCCACAAACATCATTTTAGACCTTGTTTAGTGCCATAAACATGTTTTTAGACCTTGTTTAGTGTCACAAACATGTTTTTAGACCTTGTTTAGTGTCACAAACATGTTTTTAGACCTTGTTTAGTGCCACAAACATGTTTTTAGACCTTGTTTAGTGCCACAAACATGTTTTTAGACCTTGTTTAGTGCCACAAACATGATTTTAGACCTTGTTTAGTGCCGCAAACATCATTTTAGAGCTTGTTTAGTGCCGCAAACATCATTTTAGAGCTTGTTTAGTGCCACAAACATGATTTTAGACCTTGTTTAGTGCCATAAACATGTTTTTAGACCTTGTTTAGTGTCACAAACATGTTTTTAGACCGTGTTTAGCTCCACAAACATCATTTTAGACCTTGTTTAGTGCCATAAACATGTTTTTAGACCTTGTTTAGTGCCACAAACATGATTTTAGACCTTGTTAAGCTCCACAAACATCATTTTAGACCTTGTTTAGTGCCATAAAAATGTTTTTAGACCTTGTTTAGTGCCACAAACATGATTTTAGACCTTGTTTAGTGCCATAAACATGTTTTTAGACCTTGTTTAGTGTCACAAACATGTTTTTAGACCTTGTTTAGTGTCACAAACATGTTTTTAGACCTTGTTTAGTGCCATAAACATGTTTTTAGACCTTGTTTAGTGCCACAAACATGATTTTAGACCTTGTTTAGTGCCGCAAACATCATTTTAGAGCTTGTTTAGTGCCGCAAACATCATTTTAGAGCTTGTTTAGTGCCACAAACATGATTTTAGACCTTGTTTAGTGCCATAAACATGTTTTTAGACCTTGTTTAGTGTCACAAACCTGTTTTTAGACCTTGTTTAGCTCCACAAACATGATTTTAGACCTTGTTTAGTGCCATAAACATGTTTTTAGACCTTGTTTAGTGCCACAAACATGATTTTAGACCTTGTTTAGTGCCATAAACATGTTTTTAGACCTTGTTTAGTGTCACAAACATGATTTTAGACCTTGTTTAGTGCCACAAACATGATTTTAGACCTTTTTTAGTGCCACAAACATGATTTTAGACCTTGTTTAGCTCCACAAACATCATTTTAGACCTTGTTTAGTGTCACAAACATGTTTTTAGACCTTGTTTAGCTCCACAAACATCATTTTAGACCTTGTTTAGTGCCATAAACATGTTTTTAGACCTTGTTTAGTGCCGCAAACATGTTTTTAGACCTTGTTTAGTGCCGCAAACATGTTTTTAGACCTTGTTTAGTGTCACAAACATGTTTTTAGACCTTGTTAAGCTCCACAAACATGATTTTAGACCTTGTTAAGCTCCACAAACATCATTTTAGACCTTGTTTAGTGCCACAAACATGTTTTTAGACCTTGTTTAGTGCCACAAACATGTTTTTAGACCTTGTTTAGTGCCACAAACATGATTTTAGACCTTGTTTAGTGCCGCAAACATCATTTTAGAGCTTGTTTAGTGCCGCAAACATCATTTTAGAGCTTGTTTAGTGCCACAAACATGATTTTAGACCTTGTTTAGTGCCATAAACATGTTGTTAGACCTTGTTTAGTGTCACAAACATGTTTTTAGACCTTGTTTAGCTCCACAAACATCATTTTAGACCTTGTTTAGTGCCATAAACATGTTTTTAGACCTTGTTTAGTGTCACAAACATGTTTTTAGACCTTGTTTAGCTCCACAAACATCATTTTAGACCTTGTTTAGTGCCATAAACATGTTTTTAGACCTTGTTTAGTGCCACAAACATGATTTTAGACCTTGTTAAGCTCCACAAACATCATTTTAGACCTTGTTTAGTGTCACAAACATGTTTTTAGACCTTGTTTAGTGTCACAATCATGTTTTTAGACCTTGTTTAGTGCCATAAACATGTTTTTAGACCTTGTTTAGTGTCACAAACATGTTTTTAGACCTTGTTTAGTGCCACAAACATGATTTTAGACCTTGTTAAGCTCCACAAACATCATTTTAGACCTTGTTTAGTGTCACAAACATGTTTTTAGACCTTGTTTAGTGTCACAAACATGTTTTTAGACCTTGTTTAGTGCCACAAACATCATTTTAGACCTTGTTTAGTGCCATAAACATGTTTTTAGACCTTGTTTAGTGTCACAAACATGTTTTTAGACCTTGTTTAGTGTCACAAACATGTTTTTAGACCTTGTTTAGTGCCACAAACATGTTTTTAGACCTTGTTTAGTGCCACAAACATGTTTTTAGACCTTGTTTAGTGCCACAAACATGATTTTAGACCTTGTTTAGTGCCGCAAACATCATTTTAGAGCTTGTTTAGTGCCGCAAACATCATTTTAGAGCTTGTTTAGTGCCACAAACATGATTTTAGACCTTGTTTAGTGCCATAAACATGTTTTTAGACCTTGTTTAGTGTCACAAACATGTTTTTAGACCGTGTTTAGCTCCACAAACATCATTTTAGACCTTGTTTAGTGCCATAAACATGTTTTTAGACCTTGTTTAGTGCCACAAACATGATTTTAGACCTTGTTAAGCTCCACAAACATCATTTTAGACCTTGTTTAGTGCCATAAAAATGTTTTTAGACCTTGTTTAGTGCCACAAACATGATTTTAGACCTTGTTTAGTGCCATAAACATGTTTTTAGACCTTGTTTAGTGTCACAAACATGTTTTTAGACCTTGTTTAGTGTCACAAACATGTTTTTAGACCTTGTTTAGTGCCATAAACATGTTTTTAGACCTTGTTTAGTGCCACAAACATGATTTTAGACCTTGTTTAGTGCCGCAAACATCATTTTAGAGCTTGTTTAGTGCCGCAAACATCATTTTAGAGCTTGTTTAGTGCCACAAACATGATTTTAGACCTTGTTTAGTGCCATAAACATGTTTTTAGACCTTGTTTAGTGTCACAAACCTGTTTTTAGACCTTGTTTAGCTCCACAAACATGATTTTAGACCTTGTTTAGTGCCATAAACATGTTTTTAGACCTTGTTTAGTGCCACAAACATGATTTTAGACCTTGTTTAGTGCCATAAACATGTTTTTAGACCTTGTTTAGTGTCACAAACATGATTTTAGACCTTGTTTAGTGCCACAAACATGATTTTAGACCTTTTTTAGTGCCACAAACATGATTTTAGACCTTGTTTAGCTCCACAAACATCATTTTAGACCTTGTTTAGTGTCACAAACATGTTTTTAGACCTTGTTTAGTGCCATAAACATGTTTTTAGACCTTGTTTAGTGCCACAAACATGATTTTAGACCTTTTTTAGTGCCACAAACATGATTTTAGACCTTGTTTAGTGCCGCAAACATCATTTTAGAGCTTGTTTAGTGCCGCAAACATGATTTTAGACCTTGTTTAGTGCCACAAACATGTTTTTAGACCTTGTTTAGTGCCACAAACATGTTTTTAGACCTTGTTTAGTGCCACAAACATGTTTTTAGACCTTGTTTAGTGTCACAAACATGTTTTTAGACCTTGTTTAGTGCCGCAAACATCATTTTAGACCTTGTTTAGTGTCACAAACATGTTTTTAGACCTTGTTTAGCTCCACAAACATGTTTTTAGACCTTGTTTAGCTCCACAAACATCATTTTAGACCTTGTTTAGTGCCACAAACATGATTTTAGACCTTTTTTAGTGCCACAAACATGATTTTAGACCTTGTTTAGTGCCACAAACATGATTTTAGACCTTTTTTAGTGCCACAAACATGATTTTAGACCTTGTTTAGCTCCACAAACATCATTTTAGACCTTGTTTAGTGTCACAAACATGTTTTTAGACCTTGTTTAGTGCCATAAACATGTTTTTAGACCATGTTTAGTGCCACAAACATGATTTTAGACCTTTTTTAGTGCCACAAACATGATTTTAGACCTTGTTTAGTGCCGCAAACATCATTTTAGAGCTTGTTTAGTGCCGCAAACATGATTTTAGACCTTGTTTAGTGCCACAAACATGTTTTTAGACCTTGTTTAGTGCCACAAACATGTTTTTAGACCTTGTTTAGTGTCACAAACATGTTTTTAGACCTTGTTTAGTGCCACAAACATGTTTTTAGACCTTGTTTAGTGTCACAAACATGTTTTTAGACCTTGTTTAGCTCCACAAACATCATTTTAGACCTTGTTTAGTGCCATAAACATGTTTTTAGACCTTGTTTAGTGCCGCAAACATGTTTTTAGACCTTGTTTAGTGCCGCAAACATGTTTTTAGACCTTGTTTAGTGTCACAAACATGTTTTTAGACCTTGTTTAGCTCCACAAACATCATTTTAGACCTTGTTTAGTGCCATAAACATGTTTTTAGACCTTGTTTAGTGCCATAAACATGTTTTTAGACCTTGTTTAGTGCCATAAACATGTTTTTAGACCTTGTTTAGTGTCACAAACATGATTTTAGACCTTGTTTAGTGCCACAAACATGATTTTAGACCTTGTTTAGTGCCGCAAACATCATTTTAGAGCTTGTTTAGTGCCGCAAACATCATTTTAGAGCTTGTTTAGTGCCACAAACATGATTTTAGACCTTGTTTAGTGCCATAAACATGTTTTTAGACCTTGTTTAGTGTCACAAACATGTTTTTAGACCGTGTTTAGCTCCACAAACATGATTTTAGACCTTGTTTAGTGCCATAAACATGTTTTTAGACCTTGTTTAGTGCCACAAACATGATTTTAGACCTTGTTTAGTGCCATAAACATGTTTTTAGACCTTGTTTAGTGTCACAAACATGTTTTTAGACCTTGTTTAGCTCCACAAACATCATTTTAGACCTTGTTTAGTGCCATAAACATGTTTTTAGACCTTGTTTAGTGCCACAAACATGATTTTAGACCTTGTTAAGCTCCACAAACATCATTTTAGACCTTGTTTAGTGCCATAAACATGTTTTTAGACCTTGTTTAGTGCCACAAACATGATTTTAGACCTTGTTTAGTGCCATAAACATGTTTTTAGACCTTGTTTAGTGTCACAAACATGTTTTTAGACCTTGTTTAGTGTCACAAACATGTTTTTAGACCTTGTTTAGTGCCACAAACATGTTTTTAGACCTTGTTTAGTGCCATAAACATGTTTTTAGACCTTGTTTAGTGCCACAAACATGATTTTAGACCTTGTTTAGTGCCGCAAACATCATTTTAGAGCTTGTTTAGTGCCGCAAACATCATTTTAGAGCTTGTTTAGTGCCACAAACATGATTTTAGACCTTGTTTAGTGCCATAAACATGTTTTTAGACCTTGTTTAGTGTCACAAACATGTTTTTAGACCTTGTTTAGCTCCACAAACATGATTTTAGACCTTGTTTAGTGCCATAAACATGTTTTTAGACCTTGTTTAGTGTCACAAACATGTTTTTAGACCTTGTTTAGCTCCACAAACATGATTTTAGACCTTGTTTAGTGCCATAAACATGTTTTTAGACCTTGTTTAGTGCCACAAACATGATTTTAGACCTTGTTTAGTGCCATAAACATGTTGTTAGACCTTGTTTAGTGTCACAAACATGTTTTTAGACCTTGTTTAGTGCCACAAACATCATTTTAGACCTTGTTTAGTGCCATAAACATGTTTTTAGACCTTGTTTAGTGTCACAAACATGTTTTTAGACCTTGTTTAGCTCCACAAACATCATTTTAGACCTTGTTTAGTGCCATAAACATGTTTTTAGACCTTGTTTAGTGCCACAAACATGATTTTAGACCTTGTTAAGCTCCACAAACATGATTTTAGACCTTGTTAAGCTCCACAAACATCATTTTAGACCTTGTTTAGTGTCACAAACATGTTTTTAGACCTTGTTTAGTGTCACAATCATGTTTTTAGACCTTGTTTAGTGCCATAAACATGTTTTTAGACCTTGTTTAGTGTCACAAACATGTTTTTAGACCTTGTTTAGTGCCACAAACATGATTTTAGACCTTGTTAAGCTCCACAAACATCATTTTAGACCTTGTTTAGTGTCACAAACATGTTTTTAGACCTTGTTTAGTGTCACAAACATGTTTTTAGACCTTGTTTAGTGCCACAAACATCATTTTAGACCTTGTTTAGTGCCATAAACATGTTTTTAGACCTTGTTTAGTGTCACAAACATGTTTTTAGACCTTGTTTAGTGTCACAAACATGTTTTTAGACCTTGTTTAGTGCCACAAACATGTTTTTAGACCTTGTTTAGTGCCACAAACATGTTTTTAGACCTTGTTTAGTGCCACAAACATGATTTTAGACCTTGTTTAGTGCCGCAAACATCATTTTAGAGCTTGTTTAGTGCCGCAAACATCATTTTAGAGCTTGTTTAGTGCCACAAACATGATTTTAGACCTTGTTTAGTGCCATAAACATGTTGTTAGACCTTGTTTAGTGTCACAAACATGTTTTTAGACCTTGTTTAGCTCCACAAACATCATTTTAGACCTTGTTTAGTGCCATAAACATGTTTTTAGACCTTGTTTAGTGTCACAAACATGTTTTTAGACCTTGTTTAGCTCCACAAACATCATTTTAGACCTTGTTTAGTGCCATAAACATGTTTTTAGACCTTGTTTAGTGCCACAAACATGATTTTAGACCTTGTTAAGCTCCACAAACATCATTTTAGACCTTGTTTAGTGTCACAAACATGTTTTTAGACCTTGTTTAGTGTCACAATCATGTTTTTAGACCTTGTTTAGTGCCATAAACATGTTTTTAGACCTTGTTTAGTGTCACAAACATGTTTTTAGACCTTGTTTAGTGCCACAAACATGATTTTAGACCTTGTTAAGCTCCACAAACATCATTTTAGACCTTGTTTAGTGTCACAAACATGTTTTTAGACCTTGTTTAGTGTCACAAACATGTTTTTAGACCTTGTTTAGTGCCACAAACATCATTTTAGACCTTGTTTAGTGCCATAAACATGTTTTTAGACCTTGTTTAGTGTCACAAACATGTTTTTAGACCTTGTTTAGTGTCACAAACATGTTTTTAGACCTTGTTTAGTGCCACAAACATGTTTTTAGACCTTGTTTAGTGCCACAAACATGTTTTTAGACCTTGTTTAGTGCCACAAACATGATTTTAGACCTTGTTTAGTGCCGCAAACATCATTTTAGAGCTTGTTTAGTGCCGCAAACATCATTTTAGAGCTTGTTAAGCTCCACAAACATCATTTTAGACCTTGTTTAGTGCCATAAACATGTTTTTAGACCTTGTTTAGTGCCACAAACATGATTTTAGACCTTGTTTAGTGCCATAAACATGTTTTTAGACCTTGTTTAGTGTCACAAACATGTTTTTAGACCTTGTTTAGTGTCACAAACATGTTTTTAGACCTTGTTTAGTGCCACAAACATGTTTTTAGACCTTGTTTAGTGCCATAAACATGTTTTTAGACCTTGTTTAGTGCCACAAACATGATTTTAGACCTTGTTTAGTGCCGCAAACATCATTTTAGAGCTTGTTTAGTGCCACAAACATGATTTTAGACCTTGTTTAGTGCCATAAACATGTTTTTAGACCTTGTTTAGTGTCACAAACATGTTTTTAGACCTTGTTTAGCTCCACAAACATGATTTTAGACCTTGTTTAGTGCCATAAACATGTTTTTAGACCTTGTTTAGTGTCACAAACATGTTTTTAGACCTTGTTTAGCTCCACAAACATGATTTTAGACCTTGTTTAGTGCCATAAACATGTTTTTAGACCTTGTTTAGTGCCACAAACATGATTTTAGACCTTGTTTAGTGCCATAAACATGTTGTTAGACCTTGTTTAGTGTCACAAACATGTTTTTAGACCTTGTTTAGTGCCACAAACATCATTTTAGACCTTGTTTAGTGCCATAAACATGTTTTTAGACCTTGTTTAGTGTCACAAACATGTTTTTAGACCTTGTTTAGCTCCACAAACATCATTTTAGACCTTGTTTAGTGCCATAAACATGTTTTTAGACCTTGTTTAGTGCCACAAACATGATTTTAGACCTTGTTAAGCTCCACAAACATGATTTTAGACCTTGTTAAGCTCCACAAACATCATTTTAGACCTTGTTTAGTGTCACAAACATGTTTTTAGACCTTGTTTAGTGTCACAATCATGTTTTTAGACCTTGTTTAGTGCCATAAACATGTTTTTAGACCTTGTTTAGTGTCACAAACATGTTTTTAGACCTTGTTTAGTGCCACAAACATGATTTTAGACCTTGTTAAGCTCCACAAACATCATTTTAGACCTTGTTTAGTGTCACAAACATGTTTTTAGACCTTGTTTAGTGTCACAAACATGTTTTTAGACCTTGTTTAGTGCCACAAACATCATTTTAGACCTTGTTTAGTGCCATAAACATGTTTTTAGACCTTGTTTAGTGTCACAAACATGTTTT
The DNA here is from genome assembly GCF_045791955.1 of Oncorhynchus clarkii lewisi. NCBI lineage: Eukaryota > Metazoa > Chordata > Actinopteri > Salmoniformes > Salmonidae > Oncorhynchus > Oncorhynchus clarkii. The sequence goes on from NW_027257942.1 coordinate 317,145, forward strand.
TAGACCTTGTTTAGTGTCACAAACATGTTTTTAGACCTTGTTTAGTGCCACAAACATGTTTTTAGACCTTGTTTAGTGCCACAAACATGTTTTTAGACCTTGTTTAGTGCCACAAACATGATTTTAGACCTTGTTTAGTGCCGCAAACATCATTTTAGAGCTTGTTTAGTGCCGCAAACATCATTTTAGAGCTTGTTTAGTGCCACAAACATGATTTTAGACCTTGTTTAGTGCCATAAACATGTTGTTAGACCTTGTTTAGTGTCACAAACATGTTTTTAGACCTTGTTTAGCTCCACAAACATCATTTTAGACCTTGTTTAGTGCCATAAACATGTTTTTAGACCTTGTTTAGTGTCACAAACATGTTTTTAGACCTTGTTTAGCTCCACAAACATCATTTTAGACCTTGTTTAGTGCCATAAACATGTTTTTAGACCTTGTTTAGTGCCACAAACATGATTTTAGACCTTGTTAAGCTCCACAAACATCATTTTAGACCTTGTTTAGTGTCACAAACATGTTTTTAGACCTTGTTTAGTGTCACAATCATGTTTTTAGACCTTGTTTAGTGCCATAAACATGTTTTTAGACCTTGTTTAGTGTCACAAACATGTTTTTAGACCTTGTTTAGTGCCACAAACATGATTTTAGACCTTGTTAAGCTCCACAAACATCATTTTAGACCTTGTTTAGTGTCACAAACATGTTTTTAGACCTTGTTTAGTGTCACAAACATGTTTTTAGACCTTGTTTAGTGCCACAAACATCATTTTAGACCTTGTTTAGTGCCATAAACATGTTTTTAGACCTTGTTTAGTGTCACAAACATGTTTTTAGACCTTGTTTAGTGTCACAAACATGTTTTTAGACCTTGTTTAGTGCCACAAACATGTTTTTAGACCTTGTTTAGTGCCACAAACATGTTTTTAGACCTTGTTTAGTGCCACAAACATGATTTTAGACCTTGTTAAGCTCCACAAACATCATTTTAGACCTTGTTTAGTGCCACAAACATGATTTTAGACCTTGTTTAGTGCCATAAACATGTTTTTAGACCTTGTTTAGTGTCACAAACATGATTTTAGACCTTGTTTAGTGCCACAAACATGATTTTAGACCTTTTTTAGTGCCACAAACATGATTTTAGACCTTGTTTAGCTCCACAAACATCATTTTAGACCTTGTTTAGTGTCACAAACATGTTTTTAGACCTTGTTTAGTGCCATAAACATGTTTTTAGACCTTGTTTAGTGCCACAAACATGATTTTAGACCTTTTTTAGTGCCACAAACATGATTTTAGACCTTGTTTAGTGCCGCAAACATCATTTTAGAGCTTGTTTAGTGCCGCAAACATGATTTTAGACCTTGTTTAGTGCCACAAACATGTTTTTAGACCTTGTTTAGTGCCACAAACATGTTTTTAGACCTTGTTTAGTGCCACAAACATGTTTTTAGACCTTGTTTAGTGTCACAAACATGTTTTTAGACCTTGTTTAGTGCCGCAAACATCATTTTAGACCTTGTTTAGTGTCACAAACATGTTTTTAGACCTTGTTTAGCTCCACAAACATGTTTTTAGACCTTGTTTAGCTCCACAAACATCATTTTAGACCTTGTTTAGTGCCACAAACATGATTTTAGACCTTTTTTAGTGCCACAAACATGATTTTAGACCTTGTTTAGTGCCACAAACATGATTTTAGACCTTTTTTAGTGCCACAAACATGATTTTAGACCTTGTTTAGCTCCACAAACATCATTTTAGACCTTGTTTAGTGTCACAAACATGTTTTTAGACCTTGTTTAGTGCCATAAACATGTTTTTAGACCATGTTTAGTGCCACAAACATGATTTTAGACCTTTTTTAGTGCCACAAACATGATTTTAGACCTTGTTTAGTGCCGCAAACATCATTTTAGAGCTTGTTTAGTGCCGCAAACATGATTTTAGACCTTGTTTAGTGCCACAAACATGTTTTTAGACCTTGTTTAGTGCCACAAACATGTTTTTAGACCTTGTTTAGTGTCACAAACATGTTTTTAGACCTTGTTTAGTGCCACAAACATGTTTTTAGACCTTGTTTAGTGTCACAAACATGTTTTTAGACCTTGTTTAGCTCCACAAACATCATTTTAGACCTTGTTTAGTGCCATAAACATGTTTTTAGACCTTGTTTAGTGCCGCAAACATGTTTTTAGACCTTGTTTAGTGCCGCAAACATGTTTTTAGACCTTGTTTAGTGTCACAAACATGTTTTTAGACCTTGTTAAGCTCCACAAACATGATTTTAGACCTTGTTAAGCTCCACAAACATCATTTTAGACCTTGTTTAGTGCCACAAACATGTTTTTAGACCTTGTTTAGTGCCACAAACATGTTTTTAGACCTTGTTTAGTGCCACAAACATGATTTTAGACCTTGTTTAGTGCCGCAAACATCATTTTAGAGCTTGTTTAGTGCCGCAAACATCATTTTAGAGCTTGTTTAGTGCCACAAACATGATTTTAGACCTTGTTTAGTGCCATAAACATGTTGTTAGACCTTGTTTAGTGTCACAAACATGTTTTTAGACCTTGTTTAGCTCCACAAACATCATTTTAGACCTTGTTTAGTGCCATAAACATGTTTTTAGACCTTGTTTAGTGTCACAAACATGTTTTTAGACCTTGTTTAGCTCCACAAACATCATTTTAGACCTTGTTTAGTGCCATAAACATGTTTTTAGACCTTGTTTAGTGCCACAAACATGATTTTAGACCTTGTTAAGCTCCACAAACATCATTTTAGACCTTGTTTAGTGTCACAAACATGTTTTTAGACCTTGTTTAGTGTCACAATCATGTTTTTAGACCTTGTTTAGTGCCATAAACATGTTTTTAGACCTTGTTTAGTGTCACAAACATGTTTTTAGACCTTGTTTAGTGCCACAAACATGATTTTAGACCTTGTTAAGCTCCACAAACATCATTTTAGACCTTGTTTAGTGTCACAAACATGTTTTTAGACCTTGTTTAGTGTCACAAACATGTTTTTAGACCTTGTTTAGTGCCACAAACATCATTTTAGACCTTGTTTAGTGCCATAAACATGTTTTTAGACCTTGTTTAGTGTCACAAACATGTTTTTAGACCTTGTTTAGTGTCACAAACATGTTTTTAGACCTTGTTTAGTGCCACAAACATGTTTTTAGACCTTGTTTAGTGCCACAAACATGTTTTTAGACCTTGTTTAGTGCCACAAACATGATTTTAGACCTTGTTTAGTGCCGCAAACATCATTTTAGAGCTTGTTTAGTGCCGCAAACATCATTTTAGAGCTTGTTTAGTGCCACAAACATGATTTTAGACCTTGTTTAGTGCCATAAACATGTTTTTAGACCTTGTTTAGTGTCACAAACATGTTTTTAGACCGTGTTTAGCTCCACAAACATCATTTTAGACCTTGTTTAGTGCCATAAACATGTTTTTAGACCTTGTTTAGTGCCACAAACATGATTTTAGACCTTGTTAAGCTCCACAAACATCATTTTAGACCTTGTTTAGTGCCATAAAAATGTTTTTAGACCTTGTTTAGTGCCACAAACATGATTTTAGACCTTGTTTAGTGCCATAAACATGTTTTTAGACCTTGTTTAGTGTCACAAACATGTTTTTAGACCTTGTTTAGTGTCACAAACATGTTTTTAGACCTTGTTTAGTGCCATAAACATGTTTTTAGACCTTGTTTAGTGCCACAAACATGATTTTAGACCTTGTTTAGTGCCGCAAACATCATTTTAGAGCTTGTTTAGTGCCGCAAACATCATTTTAGAGCTTGTTTAGTGCCACAAACATGATTTTAGACCTTGTTTAGTGCCATAAACATGTTTTTAGACCTTGTTTAGTGTCACAAACCTGTTTTTAGACCTTGTTTAGCTCCACAAACATGATTTTAGACCTTGTTTAGTGCCATAAACATGTTTTTAGACCTTGTTTAGTGCCACAAACATGATTTTAGACCTTGTTTAGTGCCATAAACATGTTTTTAGACCTTGTTTAGTGCCACAAACATGATTTTAGACCTTTTTTAGTGCCACAAACATGATTTTAGACCTTGTTTAGCTCCACAAACATCATTTTAGACCTTGTTTAGTGTCACAAACATGTTTTTAGACCTTGTTTAGTGCCATAAACATGTTTTTAGACCTTGTTTAGTGCCACAAACATGATTTTAGACCTTTTTTAGTGCCACAAACATGATTTTAGACCTTGTTTAGTGCCGCAAACATCATTTTAGAGCTTGTTTAGTGCCGCAAACATGATTTTAGACCTTGTTTAGTGCCACAAACATGTTTTTAGACCTTGTTTAGTGCCACAAACATGTTTTTAGACCTTGTTTAGTGCCACAAACATGTTTTTAGACCTTGTTTAGTGTCACAAACATGTTTTTAGACCTTGTTTAGTGCCGCAAACATCATTTTAGACCTTGTTTAGTGTCACAAACATGTTTTTAGACCTTGTTTAGCTCCACAAACATGTTTTTAGACCTTGTTTAGCTCCACAAACATCATTTTAGACCTTGTTTAGTGCCACAAACATGATTTTAGACCTTTTTTAGTGCCACAAACATGATTTTAGACCTTGTTTAGTGCCACAAACATGATTTTAGACCTTTTTTAGTGCCACAAACATGATTTTAGACCTTGTTTAGCTCCACAAACATCATTTTAGACCTTGTTTAGTGTCACAAACATGTTTTTAGACCTTGTTTAGTGCCATAAACATGTTTTTAGACCATGTTTAGTGCCACAAACATGATTTTAGACCTTTTTTAGTGCCACAAACATGATTTTAGACCTTGTTTAGTGCCGCAAACATCATTTTAGAGCTTGTTTAGTGCCGCAAACATGATTTTAGACCTTGTTTAGTGCCACAAACATGTTTTTAGACCTTGTTTAGTGCCACAAACATGTTTTTAGACCTTGTTTAGTGTCACAAACATGTTTTTAGACCTTGTTTAGTGCCACAAACATGTTTTTAGACCTTGTTTAGTGTCACAAACATGTTTTTAGACCTTGTTTAGCTCCACAAACATCATTTTAGACCTTGTTTAGTGCCATAAACATGTTTTTAGACCTTGTTTAGTGCCGCAAACATGTTTTTAGACCTTGTTTAGTGCCGCAAACATGTTTTTAGACCTTGTTTAGTGTCACAAACATGTTTTTAGACCTTGTTTAGCTCCACAAACATCATTTTAGACCTTGTTTAGTGCCATAAACATGTTTTTAGACCTTGTTTAGTGCCATAAACATGTTTTTAGACCTTGTTTAGTGCCATAAACATGTTTTTAGACCTTGTTTAGTGTCACAAACATGTTTTTAGACCTTGTTTAGTGCCACAAACATGATTTTAGACCTTGTTTAGTGCCGCAAACATCATTTTAGAGCTTGTTTAGTGCCGCAAACATCATTTTAGAGCTTGTTTAGTGCCACAAACATGATTTTAGACCTTGTTTAGTGCCATAAACATGTTTTTAGACCTTGTTTAGTGTCACAAACATGTTTTTAGACCGTGTTTAGCTCCACAAACATGATTTTAGACCTTGTTTAGTGCCATAAACATGTTTTTAGACCTTGTTTAGTGCCACAAACATGATTTTAGACCTTGTTTAGTGCCATAAACATGTTTTTAGACCTTGTTTAGTGTCACAAACATGTTTTTAGACCTTGTTTAGCTCCACAAACATCATTTTAGACCTTGTTTAGTGCCATAAACATGTTTTTAGACCTTGTTTAGTGCCACAAACATGATTTTAGACCTTGTTAAGCTCCACAAACATCATTTTAGACCTTGTTTAGTGCCATAAACATGTTTTTAGACCTTGTTTAGTGCCACAAACATGATTTTAGACCTTGTTTAGTGCCATAAACATGTTTTTAGACCTTGTTTAGTGTCACAAACATGTTTTTAGACCTTGTTTAGTGTCACAAACATGTTTTTAGACCTTGTTTAGTGCCACAAACATGTTTTTAGACCTTGTTTAGTGCCATAAACATGTTTTTAGACCTTGTTTAGTGCCACAAACATGATTTTAGACCTTGTTTAGTGCCGCAAACATCATTTTAGAGCTTGTTTAGTGCCGCAAACATCATTTTAGAGCTTGTTTAGTGCCACAAACATGATTTTAGACCTTGTTTAGTGCCATAAACATGTTTTTAGACCTTGTTTAGTGTCACAAACATGTTTTTAGACCTTGTTTAGCTCCACAAACATGATTTTAGACCTTGTTTAGTGCCATAAACATGTTTTTAGACCTTGTTTAGTGTCACAAACATGTTTTTAGACCTTGTTTAGCTCCACAAACATGATTTTAGACCTTGTTTAGTGCCATAAACATGTTTTTAGACCTTGTTTAGTGCCACAAACATGATTTTAGACCTTGTTTAGTGCCATAAACATGTTGTTAGACCTTGTTTAGTGTCACAAACATGTTTTTAGACCTTGTTTAGTGCCACAAACATCATTTTAGACCTTGTTTAGTGCCATAAACATGTTTTTAGACCTTGTTTAGTGTCACAAACATGTTTTTAGACCTTGTTTAGCTCCACAAACATCATTTTAGACCTTGTTTAGTGCCATAAACATGTTTTTAGACCTTGTTTAGTGCCACAAACATGATTTTAGACCTTGTTAAGCTCCACAAACATGATTTTAGACCTTGTTAAGCTCCACAAACATCATTTTAGACCTTGTTTAGTGTCACAAACATGTTTTTAGACCTTGTTTAGTGTCACAATCATGTTTTTAGACCTTGTTTAGTGCCATAAACATGTTTTTAGACCTTGTTTAGTGTCACAAACATGTTTTTAGACCTTGTTTAGTGCCACAAACATCATTTTAGACCTTGTTTAGTGTCACAAACATGTTTTTAGACCTTGTTTAGTGTCACAAACATGTTTTTAGACCTTGTTTAGTGCCACAAACATCATTTTAGACCTTGTTTAGTGCCATAAACATGTTTTTAGACCTTGTTTAGTGCCACAAACATGTTTTTAGACCTTGTTTAGTGTCACAAACATGTTTTTAGACCTTGTTTAGTGCCACAAACATGTTTTTAGACCTTGTTTAGTGCCACAAACATGTTTTTAGACCTTGTTTAGTGCCACAAACATGATTTTAGACCTTGTTTAGTGCCGCAAACATCATTTTAGAGCTTGTTTAGTGCCGCAAACATCATTTTAGAGCTTGTTTAGTGCCACAAACATGATTTTAGACCTTGTTTAGTGCCATAAACATGTTGTTAGACCTTGTTTAGTGTCACAAACATGTTTTTAGACCTTGTTTAGCTCCACAAACATCATTTTAGACCTTGTTTAGTGCCATAAACATGTTTTTAGACCTTGTTTAGTGTCACAAACATGTTTTTAGACCTTGTTTAGCTCCACAAACATCATTTTAGACCTTGTTTAGTGCCATAAACATGTTTTTAGACCTTGTTTAGTGCCACAAACATGATTTTAGACCTTGTTAAGCTCCACAAACATCATTTTAGACCTTGTTTAGTGTCACAAACATGTTTTTAGACCTTGTTTAGTGTCACAATCATGTTTTTAGACCTTGTTTAGTGCCATAAACATGTTTTTAGACCTTGTTTAGTGTCACAAACATGTTTTTAGACCTTGTTTAGTGCCACAAACATGATTTTAGACCTTGTTAAGCTCCACAAACATCATTTTAGACCTTGTTTAGTGTCACAAACATGTTTTTAGACCTTGTTTAGTGTCACAAACATGTTTTTAGACCTTGTTTAGTGCCACAAACATCATTTTAGACCTTGTTTAGTGCCATAAACATGTTTTTAGACCTTGTTTAGTGTCACAAACATGTTTTTAGACCTTGTTTAGTGTCACAAACATGTTTTTAGACCTTGTTTAGTGCCACAAACATGTTTTTAGACCTTGTTTAGTGCCACAAACATGTTTTTAGACCTTGTTTAGTGCCACAAACATGATTTTAGACCTTGTTTAGTGCCGCAAACATCATTTTAGAGCTTGTTTAGTGCCGCAAACATCATTTTAGAGCTTGTTAAGCTCCACAAACATCATTTTAGACCTTGTTTAGTGCCATAAACATGTTTTTAGACCTTGTTTAGTGCCACAAACATGATTTTAGACCTTGTTTAGTGCCATAAACATGTTTTTAGACCTTGTTTAGTGTCACAAACATGTTTTTAGACCTTGTTTAGTGTCACAAACATGTTTTTAGACCTTGTTTAGTGCCACAAACATGTTTTTAGACCTTGTTTAGTGCCATAAACATGTTTTTAGACCTTGTTTAGTGCCACAAACATGATTTTAGACCTTGTTTAGTGCCGCAAACATCATTTTAGAGCTTGTTTAGTGCCACAAACATGATTTTAGACCTTGTTTAGTGCCATAAACATGTTTTTAGACCTTGTTTAGTGTCACAAACATGTTTTTAGACCTTGTTTAGCTCCACAAACATGATTTTAGACCTTGTTTAGTGCCATAAACATGTTTTTAGACCTTGTTTAGTGTCACAAACATGTTTTTAGACCTTGTTTAGCTCCACAAACATGATTTTAGACCTTGTTTAGTGCCATAAACATGTTTTTAGACCTTGTTTAGTGCCACAAACATGATTTTAGACCTTGTTTAGTGCCATAAACATGTTGTTAGACCTTGTTTAGTGTCACAAACATGTTTTTAGACCTTGTTTAGTGCCACAAACATCATTTTAGACCTTGTTTAGTGCCATAAACATGTTTTTAGACCTTGTTTAGTGTCACAAACATGTTTTTAGACCTTGTTTAGCTCCACAAACATCATTTTAGACCTTGTTTAGTGCCATAAACATGTTTTTAGACCTTGTTTAGTGCCACAAACATGATTTTAGACCTTGTTAAGCTCCACAAACATGATTTTAGACCTTGTTAAGCTCCACAAACATCATTTTAGACCTTGTTTAGTGTCACAAACATGTTTTTAGACCTTGTTTAGTGTCACAATCATGTTTTTAGACCTTGTTTAGTGCCATAAACATGTTTTTAGACCTTGTTTAGTGTCACAAACATGTTTTTAGACCTTGTTTAGTGCCACAAACATGATTTTAGACCTTGTTAAGCTCCACAAACATCATTTTAGACCTTGTTTAGTGTCACAAACATGTTTTTAGACCTTGTTTAGTGTCACAAACATGTTTTTAGACCTTGTTTAGTGCCACAAACATCATTTTAGACCTTGTTTAGTGCCATAAACATGTTTTTAGACCTTGTTTAGTGTCACAAACATGTTTTTAGACCTTGTTTAGTGTCACAAACATGTTTTTAGACCTTGTTTAGTGCCACAAACATGTTTTTAGACCTTGTTTAGTGCCACAAACATGTTTTTAGACCTTGTTTAGTGCCACAAACATGATTTTAGACCTTGTTTAGTGCCGCAAACATCATTTTAGAGCTTGTTTAGTGCCGCAAACATCATTTTAGAGCTTGTTTAGTGCCACAAACATGATTTTAGACCTTGTTTAGTGCCATAAACATGTTGTTAGACCTTGTTTAGTGTCACAAACATGTTTTTAGACCTTGTTTAGCTCCACAAACATCATTTTAGACCTTGTTTAGTGCCATAAACATGTTTTTAGACCTTGTTTAGTGTCACAAACATGTTTTTAGACCTTGTTTAGCTCCACAAACATCATTTTAGACCTTGTTTAGTGCCATAAACATGTTTTTAGACCTTGTTTAGTGCCACAAACATGATTTTAGACCTTGTTAAGCTCCACAAACATCATTTTAGACCTTGTTTAGTGTCACAAACATGTTTTTAGACCTTGTTTAGTGTCACAATCATGTTTTTAGACCTTGTTTAGTGCCATAAACATGTTTTTAGACCTTGTTTAGTGTCACAAACATGTTTTTAGACCTTGTTTAGTGCCACAAACATGATTTTAGACCTTGTTAAGCTCCACAAACATCATTTTAGACCTTGTTTAGTGTCACAAACATGTTTTTAGACCTTGTTTAGTGTCACAAACATGTTTTTAGACCTTGTTTAGTGCCACAAACATCATTTTAGACCTTGTTTAGTGCCATAAACATGTTTTTAGACCTTGTTTAGTGTCACAAACATGTTTTTAGACCTTGTTTAGTGTCACAAACATGTTTTTAGACCTTGTTTAGTGCCACAAACATGTTTTTAGACCTTGTTTAGTGCCACAAACATGTTTTTAGACCTTGTTTAGTGCCACAAACATGATTTTAGACCTTGTTTAGTGCCGCAAACATCATTTTAGAGCTTGTTTAGTGCCACAAACATGATTTTAGACCTTGTTTAGTGCCGCAAACATCATTTTAGAGCTTGTTTAGTGCCACAAACATGATTTTAGACCTTGTTTAGTGCCATAAACATGTTTTTAGACCTTGTTTAGTGTCACAAACATGTTTTTAGACCTTGTTTAGTGTCACAAACATGTTTTTAGACCTTGTTTAGTGCCATAAACATGTTTTTAGACCTTGTTTAGTGCCACAAACATGATTTTAGACCTTGTTTAGTGCCGCAAACATCATTTTAGAGCTTGTTTAGTGCCGCAAACATCATTTTAGAGCTTGTTTAGTGCCACAAACATGATTTTAGACCTTGTTTAGTGCCATAAACATGTTTTTAGACCTTGTTTAGTGTCACAAACCTGTTTTTAGACCTTGTTTAGCTCCACAAACATGATTTTAGACCTTGTTTAGTGCCATAAACATGTTTTTAGACCTTGTTTAGTGCCACAAACATGATTTTAGACCTTGTTTAGTGCCATAAACATGTTTTTAGACCTTGTTTAGTGTCACAAACATGATTTTAGACCTTGTTTAGTGCCACAAACATGATTTTAGACCTTTTTTAGTGCCACAAACATGATTTTAGACCTTGTTTAGCTCCACAAACATCATTTTAGACCTTGTTTAGTGTCACAAACATGTTTTTAGACCTTGTTTAGTGCCATAAACATGTTTTTAGACCTTGTTTAGTGCCACAAACATGATTTTAGACCTTTTTTAGTGCCACAAACATGATTTTAGACCTTGTTTAGTGCCGCAAACATCATTTTAGAGCTTGTTTAGTGCCGCAAACATGATTTTAGACCTTGTTTAGTGCCACAAACATGTTTTTAGACCTTGTTTAGTGCCACAAACATGTTTTTAGACCTTGTTTAGTGCCACAAACATGTTTTTAGACCTTGTTTAGTGTCACAAACATGTTTTTAGACCTTGTTTAGTGCCGCAAACATCATTTTAGACCTTGTTTAGTGTCACAAACATGTTTTTAGACCTTGTTTAGCTCCACAAACATGTTTTTAGACCTTGTTTAGCTCCACAAACATCATTTTAGACCTTGTTTAGTGCCACAAACATGATTTTAGACCTTTTTTAGTGCCACAAACATGATTTTAGACCTTGTTTAGTGCCACAAACATGATTTTAGACCTTTTTTAGTGCCACAAACATGATTTTAGACCTTGTTTAGCTCCACAAACATCATTTTAGACCTTGTTTAGTGTCACAAACATGTTTTTAGACCTTGTTTAGTGCCATAAACATGTTTTTAGACCTTGTTTAGTGCCACAAACATGATTTTAGACCTTTTTTAGTGCCACAAACATGATTTTAGACCTTGTTTAGTGCCGCAAACATCATTTTAGAGCTTGTTTAGTGCCGCAAACATGATTTTAGACCTTGTTTAGTGCCACAAACATGTTTTTAGACCTTGTTTAGTGCCACAAACATGTTTTTAGACCTTGTTTAGTGTCACAAACATGTTTTTAGACCTTGTTTAGTGCCACAAACATGTTTTTAGACCTTGTTTAGTGTCACAAACATGTTTTTAGACCTTGTTTAGCTCCACAAACATCATTTTAGACCTTGTTTAGTGCCATAAACATGTTTTTAGACCTTGTTTAGTGCCGCAAACATGTTTTTAGACCTTGTTTAGTGTCACAAACATGTTTTTAGACCTTGTTTAGCTCCACAAACATCATTTTAGACCTTGTTTAGTGCCATAAACATGTTTTTAGACCTTGTTTAGTGCCATAAACATGTTTTTAGACCTTGTTTAGTGCCATAAACATGTTTTTAGACCTTGTTTAGTGTCACAAACATGTTTTTAGACCTTGTTTAGTGCCACAAACATGATTTTAGACCTTGTTTAGTGCCGCAAACATCATTTTAGAGCTTGTTTAGTGCCGCAAACATCATTTTAGAGCTTGTTTAGTGCCACAAACATGATTTTAGACCTTGTTTAGTGCCATAAACATGTTTTTAGACCTTGTTTAGTGTCACAAACATGTTTTTAGACCGTGTTTAGCTCCACAAACATGATTTTAGACCTTGTTTAGTGCCATAAACATGTTTTTAGACCTTGTTTAGTGCCACAAACATGATTTTAGACCTTGTTTAGTGCCATAAACATGTTTTTAGACCTTGTTTAGTGTCACAAACATGTTTTTAGACCTTGTTTAGCTCCACAAACATCATTTTAGACCTTGTTTAGTGCCATAAACATGTTTTTAGACCTTGTTTAGTGCCACAAACATGATTTTAGACCTTGTTAAGCTCCACAAACATCATTTTAGACCTTGTTTAGTGCCATAAACATGTTTTTAGACCTTGTTTAGTGCCACAAACATGATTTTAGACCTTGTTTAGTGCCATAAACATGTTTTTAGACCTTGTTTAGTGTCACAAACATGTTTTTAGACCTTGTTTAGTGTCACAAACATGTTTTTAGACCTTGTTTAGTGCCACAAACATGTTTTTAGACCTTGTTTAGTGCCATAAACATGTTTTTAGACCTTGTTTAGTGCCACAAACATGATTTTAGACCTTGTTTAGTGCCGCAAACATCATTTTAGAGCTTGTTTAGTGCCGCAAACATCATTTTAGAGCTTGTTTAGTGCCACAAACATGATTTTAGACCTTGTTTAGTGCCATAAACATGTTTTTAGACCTTGTTTAGTGTCACAAACATGTTTTTAGACCTTGTTTAGCTCCACAAACATGATTTTAGACCTTGTTTAGTGCCATAAACATGTTTTTAGACCTTGTTTAGTGTCACAAACATGTTTTTAGACCTTGTTTAGCTCCACAAACATGATTTTAGACCTTGTTTAGTGCCATAAACATGTTTTTAGACCTTGTTTAGTGCCACAAACATGATTTTAGACCTTGTTTAGTGCCATAAACATGTTGTTAGACCTTGTTTAGTGTCACAAACATGTTTTTAGACCTTGTTTAGTGCCACAAACATCATTTTAGACCTTGTTTAGTGCCATAAACATGTTTTTAGACCTTGTTTAGTGTCACAAACATGTTTTTAGACCTTGTTTAGCTCCACAAACATCATTTTAGACCTTGTTTAGTGCCATAAACATGTTTTTAGACCTTGTTTAGTGCCACAAACATGATTTTAGACCTTGTTAAGCTCCACAAACATGATTTTAGACCTTGTTAAGCTCCACAAACATCATTTTAGACCTTGTTTAGTGTCACAAACATGTTTTTAGACCTTGTTTAGTGTCACAATCATGTTTTTAGACCTTGTTTAGTGCCATAAACATGTTTTTAGACCTTGTTTAGTGTCACAAACATGTTTTTAGACCTTGTTTAGTGCCACAAACATGATTTTAGACCTTGTTAAGCTCCACAAACATCATTTTAGACCTTGTTTAGTGTCACAAACATGTTTTTAGACCTTGTTTAGTGTCACAAACATGTTTTTAGACCTTGTTTAGTGCCACAAACATCATTTTAGACCTTGTTTAGTGCCATAAACATGTTTTTAGACCTTGTTTAGTGTCACAAACATGTTTTTAGACCTTGTTTAGTGTCACAAACATGTTTTTAGACCTTGTTTAGTGCCACAAACATGTTTTTAGACCTTGTTTAGTGCCACAAACATGTTTTTAGACCTTGTTTAGTGCCACAAACATGATTTTAGACCTTGTTTAGTGCCGCAAACATCATTTTAGAGCTTGTTTAGTGCCGCAAACATCATTTTAGAGCTTGTTTAGTGCCACAAACATGATTTTAGACCTTGTTTAGTGCCATAAACATGTTGTTAGACCTTGTTTAGTGTCACAAACATGTTTTTAGACCTTGTTTAGCTCCACAAACATCATTTTAGACCTTGTTTAGTGCCATAAACATGTTTTTAGACCTTGTTTAGTGTCACAAACATGTTTTTAGACCTTGTTTAGCTCCACAAACATCATTTTAGACCTTGTTTAGTGCCATAAACATGTTTTTAGACCTTGTTTAGTGCCACAAACATGATTTTAGACCTTGTTAAGCTCCACAAACATCATTTTAGACCTTGTTTAGTGTCACAAACATGTTTTTAGACCTTGTTTAGTGTCACAATCATGTTTTTAGACCTTGTTTAGTGCCATAAACATGTTTTTAGACCTTGTTTAGTGTCACAAACATGTTTTTAGACCTTGTTTAGTGCCACAAACATGATTTTAGACCTTGTTAAGCTCCACAAACATCATTTTAGACCTTGTTTAGTGTCACAAACATGTTTTTAGACCTTGTTTAGTGTCACAAACATGTTTTTAGACCTTGTTTAGTGCCACAAACATCATTTTAGACCTTGTTTAGTGCCATAAACATGTTTTTAGACCTTGTTTAGTGTCACAAACATGTTTTTAGACCTTGTTTAGTGTCACAAACATGTTTTTAGACCTTGTTTAGTGCCACAAACATGTTTTTAGACCTTGTTTAGTGCCACAAACATGTTTTTAGACCTTGTTTAGTGCCACAAACATGATTTTAGACCTTGTTTAGTGCCGCAAACATCATTTTAGAGCTTGTTTAGTGCCGCAAACATCATTTTAGAGCTTGTTAAGCTCCACAAACATCATTTTAGACCTTGTTTAGTGCCATAAACATGTTTTTAGACCTTGTTTAGTGCCACAAACATGATTTTAGACCTTGTTTAGTGCCATAAACATGTTTTTAGACCTTGTTTAGTGTCACAAACATGTTTTTAGACCTTGTTTAGTGTCACAAACATGTTTTTAGACCTTGTTTAGTGCCACAAACATGTTTTTAGACCTTGTTTAGTGCCATAAACATGTTTTTAGACCTTGTTTAGTGCCACAAACATGATTTTAGACCTTGTTTAGTGCCGCAAACATCATTTTAGAGCTTGTTTAGTGCCACAAACATGATTTTAGACCTTGTTTAGTGCCATAAACATGTTTTTAGACCTTGTTTAGTGTCACAAACATGTTTTTAGACCTTGTTTAGCTCCACAAACATGATTTTAGACCTTGTTTAGTGCCATAAACATGTTTTTAGACCTTGTTTAGTGTCACAAACATGTTTTTAGACCTTGTTTAGCTCCACAAACATGATTTTAGACCTTGTTTAGTGCCATAAACATGTTTTTAGACCTTGTTTAGTGCCACAAACATGATTTTAGACCTTGTTTAGTGCCATAAACATGTTGTTAGACCTTGTTTAGTGTCACAAACATGTTTTTAGACCTTGTTTAGTGCCACAAACATCATTTTAGACCTTGTTTAGTGCCATAAACATGTTTTTAGACCTTGTTTAGTGTCACAAACATGTTTTTAGACCTTGTTTAGCTCCACAAACATCATTTTAGACCTTGTTTAGTGCCATAAACATGTTTTTAGACCTTGTTTAGTGCCACAAACATGATTTTAGACCTTGTTAAGCTCCACAAACATGATTTTAGACCTTGTTAAGCTCCACAAACATCATTTTAGACCTTGTTTAGTGTCACAAACATGTTTTTAGACCTTGTTTAGTGTCACAATCATGTTTTTAGACCTTGTTTAGTGCCATAAACATGTTTTTAGACCTTGTTTAGTGTCACAAACATGTTTTTAGACCTTGTTTAGTGCCACAAACATGATTTTAGACCTTGTTAAGCTCCACAAACATCATTTTAGACCTTGTTTAGTGTCACAAACATGTTTTTAGACCTTGTTTAGTGTCACAAACATGTTTTTAGACCTTGTTTAGTGCCACAAACATCATTTTAGACCTTGTTTAGTGCCATAAACATGTTTTTAGACCTTGTTTAGTGTCACAAACATGTTTTTAGACCTTGTTTAGTGTCACAAACATGTTTTTAGACCTTGTTTAGTGCCACAAACATGTTTTTAGACCTTGTTTAGTGCCACAAACATGTTTTTAGACCTTGTTTAGTGCCACAAACATGATTTTAGACCTTGTTTAGTGCCGCAAACATCATTTTAGAGCTTGTTTAGTGCCGCAAACATCATTTTAGAGCTTGTTTAGTGCCACAAACATGATTTTAGACCTTGTTTAGTGCCATAAACATGTTGTTAGACCTTGTTTAGTGTCACAAACATGTTTTTAGACCTTGTTTAGCTCCACAAACATCATTTTAGACCTTGTTTAGTGCCATAAACATGTTTTTAGACCTTGTTTAGTGCCACAAACATGATTTTAGACCTTGTTAAGCTCCACAAACATCATTTTAGACCTTGTTTAGTGCCATAAACATGTTTTTAGACCTTGTTTAGTGCCACAAACATGATTTTAGACCTTGTTTAGTGCCATAAACATGTTTTTAGACCTTGTTTAGTGTCACAAACATGTTTTTAGACCTTGTTTAGTGTCACAAACATGTTTTTAGACCTTGTTTAGTGCCACAAACATGTTTTTAGACCTTGTTTAGTGTCACAAACATGTTTTTAGACCTTGTTTAGCTCCACAAACATGATTTTAGACCTTGTTTAGTGCCATAAACATGTTTTTAGACCTTGTTTAGTGTCACAAACATGTTTTTAGACCTTGTTTAGCTCCACAAACATGATTTTAGACCTTGTTTAGTGCCATAAACATGTTTTTAGACCTTGTTTAGTGCCACAAACATGATTTTAGACCTTGTTTAGTGCCATAAACATGTTGTTAGACCTTGTTTAGTGTCACAAACATGTTTTTAGACCTTGTTTAGTGCCACAAACATCATTTTAGACCTTGTTTAGTGCCATAAACATGTTTTTAGACCTTGTTTAGTGTCACAAACATGTTTTTAGACCTTGTTTAGCTCCACAAACATCATTTTAGACCTTGTTTAGTGCCATAAACATGTTTTTAGACCTTGTTTAGTGCCACAAACATGATTTTAGACCTTGTTAAGCTCCACAAACATGATTTTAGACCTTGTTAAGCTCCACAAACATCATTTTAGACCTTGTTTAGTGTCACAAACATGTTTTTAGACCTTGTTTAGTGTCACAATCATGTTTTTAGACCTTGTTTAGTGCCATAAACATGTTTTTAGACCTTGTTTAGTGTCACAAACATGTTTTTAGACCTTGTTTAGTGCCACAAACATGATTTTAGACCTTGTTAAGCTCCACAAACATCATTTTAGACCTTGTTTAGTGTCACAAACATGTTTTTAGACCTTGTTTAGTGTCACAAACATGTTTTTAGACCTTGTTTAGTGCCACAAACATCATTTTAGACCTTGTTTAGTGCCATAAACATGTTTTTAGACCTTGTTTAGTGTCACAAACATGTTTTTAGACCTTGTTTAGTGTCACAAACATGTTTTTAGACCTTGTTTAGTGCCACAAACATGTTTTTAGACCTTGTTTAGTGCCACAAACATGTTTTTAGACCTTGTTTAGTGCCACAAACATGATTTTAGACCTTGTTTAGTGCCGCAAACATCATTTTAGAGCTTGTTTAGTGCCGCAAACATCATTTTAGAGCTTGTTTAGTGCCACAAACATGATTTTAGACCTTGTTTAGTGCCATAAACATGTTGTTAGACCTTGTTTAGTGTCACAAACATGTTTTTAGACCTTGTTTAGCTCCACAAACATCATTTTAGACCTTGTTTAGTGCCATAAACATGTTTTTAGACCTTGTTTAGTGTCACAAACATGTTTTTAGACCTTGTTTAGCTCCACAAACATCATTTTAGACCTTGTTTAGTGCCATAAACATGTTTTTAGACCTTGTTTAGTGCCACAAACATGATTTTAGACCTTGTTAAGCTCCACAAACATCATTTTAGACCTTGTTTAGTGTCACAAACATGTTTTTAGACCTTGTTTAGTGTCACAATCATGTTTTTAGACCTTGTTTAGTGCCATAAACATGTTTTTAGACCTTGTTTAGTGTCACAAACATGTTTTTAGACCTTGTTTAGTGCCACAAACATGATTTTAGACCTTGTTAAGCTCCACAAACATCATTTTAGACCTTGTTTAGTGTCACAAACATGTTTTTAGACCTTGTTTAGTGTCACAAACATGTTTTTAGACCTTGTTTAGTGCCACAAACATCATTTTAGACCTTGTTTAGTGCCATAAACATGTTTTTAGACCTTGTTTAGTGTCACAAACATGTTTTTAGACCTTGTTTAGTGTCACAAACATGTTTTTAGACCTTGTTTAGTGCCACAAACATGTTTTTAGACCTTGTTTAGTGCCACAAACATGTTTTTAGACCTTGTTTAGTGCCACAAACATGATTTTAGACCTTGTTTAGTGCCGCAAACATCATTTTAGAGCTTGTTTAGTGCCGCAAACATCATTTTAGAGCTTGTTAAGCTCCACAAACATCATTTTAGACCTTGTTTAGTGCCATAAACATGTTTTTAGACCTTGTTTAGTGCCACAAACATGATTTTAGACCTTGTTTAGTGCCATAAACATGTTTTTAGACCTTGTTTAGTGTCACAAACATGTTTTTAGACCTTGTTTAGTGTCACAAACATGTTTTTAGACCTTGTTTAGTGCCACAAACATGTTTTTAGACCTTGTTTAGTGCCATAAACATGTTTTTAGACCTTGTTTAGTGCCACAAACATGATTTTAGACCTTGTTTAGTGCCGCAAACATCATTTTAGAGCTTGTTTAGTGCCACAAACATGATTTTAGACCTTGTTTAGTGCCATAAACATGTTTTTAGACCTTGTTTAGTGTCACAAACATGTTTTTAGACCTTGTTTAGCTCCACAAACATGATTTTAGACCTTGTTTAGTGCCATAAACATGTTTTTAGACCTTGTTTAGTGCCACAAACATGATTTTAGACCTTGTTTAGTGCCATAAACATGTTGTTAGACCTTGTTTAGTGTCACAAACATGTTTTTAGACCTTGTTTAGTGCCACAAACATCATTTTAGACCTTGTTTAGTGCCATAAACATGTTTTTAGACCTTGTTTAGTGTCACAAACATGTTTTTAGACCTTGTTTAGCTCCACAAACATCATTTTAGACCTTGTTTAGTGCCATAAACATGTTTTTAGACCTTGTTTAGTGCCACAAACATGATTTTAGACCTTGTTAAGCTCCACAAACATGATTTTAGACCTTGTTAAGCTCCACAAACATCATTTTAGACCTTGTTTAGTGTCACAAACATGTTTTTAGACCTTGTTTAGTGTCACAATCATGTTTTTAGACCTTGTTTAGTGCCATAAACATGTTTTTAGACCTTGTTTAGTGTCACAAACATGTTTTTAGACCTTGTTTAGTGCCACAAACATGATTTTAGACCTTGTTAAGCTCCACAAACATCATTTTAGACCTTGTTTAGTGTCACAAACATGTTTTTAGACCTTGTTTAGTGTCACAAACATGTTTTTAGACCTTGTTTAGTGCCACAAACATCATTTTAGACCTTGTTTAGTGCCATAAACATGTTTTTAGACCTTGTTTAGTGTCACAAACATGTTTTTAGACCTTGTTTAGTGTCACAAACATGTTTTTAGACCTTGTTTAGTGCCACAAACATGTTTTTAGACCTTGTTTAGTGCCACAAACATGTTTTTAGACCTTGTTTAGTGCCACAAACATGATTTTAGACCTTGTTTAGTGCCGCAAACATCATTTTAGAGCTTGTTTAGTGCCGCAAACATCATTTTAGAGCTTGTTTAGTGCCACAAACATGATTTTAGACCTTGTTTAGTGCCATAAACATGTTGTTAGACCTTGTTTAGTGTCACAAACATGTTTTTAGACCTTGTTTAGCTCCACAAACATCATTTTAGACCTTGTTTAGTGCCATAAACATGTTTTTAGACCTTGTTTAGTGTCACAAACATGTTTTTAGACCTTGTTTAGCTCCACAAACATCATTTTAGACCTTGTTTAGTGCCATAAACATGTTTTTAGACCTTGTTTAGTGCCACAAACATGATTTTAGACCTTGTTAAGCTCCACAAACATCATTTTAGACCTTGTTTAGTGTCACAAACATGTTTTTAGACCTTGTTTAGTGTCACAATCATGTTTTTAGACCTTGTTTAGTGCCATAAACATGTTTTTAGACCTTGTTTAGTGTCACAAACATGTTTTTAGACCTTGTTTAGTGCCACAAACATGATTTTAGACCTTGTTAAGCTCCACAAACATCATTTTAGACCTTGTTTAGTGTCACAAACATGTTTTTAGACATTGTTTAGTGTCACAAACATGTTTTTAGACCTTGTTTAGTGCCACAAACATCATTTTAGACCTTGTTTAGTGCCATAAACATGTTTTTAGACCTTGTTTAGTGTCACAAACATGTTTTTAGACCTTGTTTAGTGTCACAAACATGTTTTTAGACCTTGTTTAGTGCCACAAACATGTTTTTAGACCTTGTTTAGTGCCACAAACATGTTTTTAGACCTTGTTTAGTGCCACAAACATGATTTTAGACCTTGTTTAGTGCCGCAAACATCATTTTAGAGCTTGTTTAGTGCCACAAACATGATTTTAGACCTTGTTTAGTGCCGCAAACATCATTTTAGAGCTTGTTTAGTGCCACAAACATGATTTTAGACCTTGTTTAGTGCCATAAACATGTTTTTAGACCTTGTTTAGTGTCACAAACATGTTTTTAGACCGTGTTTAGCTCCACAAACATCATTTTAGACCTTGTTTAGTGCCATAAACATGTTTTTAGACCTTGTTTAGTGCCACAAACATGATTTTAGACCTTGTTAAGCTCCACAAACATCATTTTAGACCTTGTTTAGTGCCATAAAAATGTTTTTAGACCTTGTTTAGTGCCACAAACATGATTTTAGACCTTGTTTAGTGCCATAAACATGTTTTTAGACCTTGTTTAGTGTCACAAACATGTTTTTAGACCTTGTTTAGTGTCACAAACATGTTTTTAGACCTTGTTTAGTGCCATAAACATGTTTTTAGACCTTGTTTAGTGCCACAAACATGATTTTAGACCTTGTTTAGTGCCGCAAACATCATTTTAGAGCTTGTTTAGTGCCGCAAACATCATTTTAGAGCTTGTTTAGTGCCACAAACATGATTTTAGACCTTGTTTAGTGCCATAAACATGTTTTTAGACCTTGTTTAGTGTCACAAACATGTTTTTAGACCTTGTTTAGCTCCACAAACATGATTTTAGACCTTGTTTAGTGCCATAAACATGTTTTTAGACCTTGTTTAGTGCCACAAACATGATTTTAGACCTTGTTTAGTGCCATAAACATGTTTTTAGACCTTGTTTAGTGTCACAAACATGATTTTAGACCTTGTTTAGTGCCACAAACATGATTTTAGACCTTTTTTAGTGCCACAAACATGATTTTAGACCTTGTTTAGCTCCACAAACATCATTTTAGACCTTGTTTAGTGTCACAAACATGTTTTTAGACCTTGTTTAGTGCCATAAACATGTTTTTAGACCTTGTTTAGTGCCACAAACATGATTTTAGACCTTTTATAGTGCCACAAACATGATTTTAGACCTTGTTTAGTGCCGCAAACATCATTTTAGAGCTTGTTTAGTGCCGCAAACATAATTTTAGACCTTGTTTAGTGCCACAAACATGTTTTTAGACCTTGTTTAGTGCCACAAACATGTTTTTAGACCTTGTTTAGTGTCACAAACATGTTTTTAGACCTTGTTTAGTGCCGCAAACATCATTTTAGAGCTTGTTTAGTGTCACAAACATGTTTTTAGACCTTGTTTAGTGCCGCAAACATGATTTTAGACCTTGTTTAGTGCCACAAACATGTTTTTAGACCTTGTTTAGTCTCACAAACATGTTTTTAGACCTTGTTTAGTGCCACAAACATGATTTTAGACCTTGTTTAGTGCCGCAAACATGATTTTAGACCTTGTTTAGTGCCACAAACATGTTTTTAGACCTTGTTTAGTGTCACAAACATGTTTTTAGACCTTGTTTAGTGTCACAAACATGTTTTTAGACCTTGTTTAGTGCCATAAACATGTTTTTAGACCTTGTTTAGTGTCACAAACATGTTTTTAGACCTTGTTTAGCTCCACAAACATGTTTTTAGACCTTGTTTAGCTCCACAAACATCATTTTAGACCTTGTTTAGTGCCACAAACATGATTTTAGACCTTTTTTAGTGCCACAAACATGATTTTAGACCTTGTTTAGTGCCACAAACATGATTTTAGACCTTTTTTAGTGCCACAAACATGATTTTAGACCTTGTTTAGCTCCACAAACATCATTTTAGAGCTTGTTTAGTGTCACAAACATGTTTTTAGACCTTGTTTAGTGCCGCAAACATGATTTTAGACCTTGTTTAGTGCCACAAACATGTTTTTAGACCTTGTTTAGTCTCACAAACATGTTTTTAGACCTTGTTTAGTGCCACAAACATGATTTTAGACCTTGTTTAGTGCCGCAAACATGATTTTAGACCTTGTTTAGTGCCACAAACATGTTTTTAGACCTTGTTTAGTGTCACAAACATGTTTTTAGACCTTGTTTAGTGTCACAAACATGTTTTTAGACCTTGTTTAGTGTCACAAACATGTTTTTAGACCTTGTTTAGCTCCACAAACATGTTTTTAGACCTTGTTTAGCTCCACAAACATGATTTTAGACCTTGTTTAGTGCCACAAACATGATTTTAGACCTTTTTTAGTGCCACAAACATGATTTTAGACCTTGTTTAGCTCCACAAACATCATTTTAGAGCTTGTTTAGTGTCACAAACATGTTTTTAGACCTTGTTTAGTGCCGCAAACATGATTTTAGACCTTGTTTAGTGCCACAAACATGTTTTTAGACCTTGTTTAGTCTCACAAACATGTTTTTAGACCTTGTTTAGTGCCGCAAACATGATTTTAGACCTTGTTTAGTGCCACAAACATGTTTTTAGACCTTGTTTAGTGTCACAAACATGTTTTTAGACCTTGTTTAGTGTCACAAACATGTTTTTAGACCTTGTTTAGTGCCATAAACATGTTTTTAGACCTTGTTTAGTGTCACAAACATGTTTTTAGACCTTGTTTAGCTCCACAAACATGTTTTTAGACCTTGTTTAGCTCCACAAACATCATTTTAGACCTTGTTTAGTGCCACAAACATGATTTTAGACCTTTTTTAGTGCCACAAACATGATTTTAGACCTTTTTTAGTGCCACAAACATGATTTTAGACCTTGTTTAGTGCCACAAACATGATTTTAGACCTTGTTTAGTGCCGCAAACATGATTTTAGACCTTTTTTAGTGCCACAAACATGATTTTAGACCTTGTTTAGCTCCACAAACATCATTTTAGAGCTTGTTTAGTGTCACAAACATGTTTTTAGACCTTGTTTAGTGCCGCAAACATGATTTTAGACCTTGTTTAGTGCCACAAACATGTTTTTAGACCTTGTTTAGTCTCACAAACATGTTTTTAGACCTTGTTTAGTGCCGCAAACATGATTTTAGACCTTGTTTAGTGCCACAAACATGTTTTTAGACCTTGTTTAGTGTCACAAACATGTTTTTAGACCTTGTTTAGTGTCACAAACATGTTTTTAGACCTTGTTTAGTGCTATAAACATGTTTTTAGACCTTGTTTAGTGTCACAAACATGTTTTTAGACCTTGTTTAGCTCCACAAACATGTTTTTAGACCTTGTTTAGCTCCACAAACATCATTTTAGACCTTGTTTAGTGCCACAAACATGATTTTAGACCTTTTTTAGTGCCACAAACATGATTTTAGACCTTTTTTAGTGCCACAAACATGATTTTAGACCTTGTTTAGTGCCACAAACATGATTTTAGACCTTTTTTAGTGCCACAAACATGATTTTAGACCTTGTTTAGCTCCACAAACATCATTTTAGACCTTGTTTAGTGTCACAAACATGTTTTTAGACCTTGTTTAGTGCCATAAACATGTTTTTAGACCTTGTTTAGTGCCACAAACATGATTTTAGACCTTTTTTAGTGCCACAAACATGATTTTAGACCTTGTTTAGTGCCGCAAACATCATTTTAGAGCTTGTTTAGTGCCGCAAACATGATTTTAGACCTTGTTTAGTGCCACAAACATGATTTTAGACCTTTTTTAGTGCCACAAACATGATTTTAGACCTTGTTTAGCTCCACAAACATCATTTTAGACCTTGTTTAGTGTCACAAACATGTTTTTAGACCTTGTTTAGTGCCATAAACATGTTTTTAGACCTTGTTTAGTGCCACAAACATGATTTTAGACCTTTTTTAGTGCCACAAACATGATTTTAGACCTTGTTTAGTGCCGCAAACATCATTTTAGAGCTTGTTTAGTGCCGCAAACATGATTTTAGACCTTGTTTAGTGCCACAAACATGTTTTTAGACCTTGTTTAGTGCCACAAACATGTTTTTAGACCTTGTTTAGTGTCACAAACATGTTTTTAGACCTTGTTTAGTGCCGCAAACATCATTTTAGAGCTTGTTTAGTGTCACAAACATGTTTTTAGACCTTGTTTAGTGCCACAAACATGTTTTTAGACCTTGTTTAGTGTCACAAACATGTTTTTAGACCTTGTTTAGTCTCACAAACATGTTTTTAGACCTTGTTTAGTGCCATAAACATGTTTTTAGACCTTGTTTAGTGCCATAAACATGTTTTTAGACCTTGTTTAGTGTCACAAACATGTTTTTAGACCTTGTTTAGCTCCACAAAC
Source organism: Oncorhynchus clarkii lewisi (assembly GCF_045791955.1). NCBI lineage: Eukaryota > Metazoa > Chordata > Actinopteri > Salmoniformes > Salmonidae > Oncorhynchus > Oncorhynchus clarkii. The sequence goes on from NW_027257942.1 coordinate 342,093, forward strand.
ATGTTTTTAGACCTTGTTTAGCTCCACAAACATCATTTTAGACCTTGTTTAGTGCCACAAACATGATTTCAGACCTTTTTTAGTGCCACAAACATGATTTTAGACCTTTTTTAGTGCCACAAACATGATTTTAGACCTTGTTTAGCTCCACAAACATCATTTTAGACCTTGTTTAGTGTCACAAACATGTTTTTAGACCTTGTTTAGTGCCATAAACATGTTTTTAGACCTTGTTTAGTGCCACAAACATGATTTTAGACCTTTTTTAGTGCCACAAACATGATTTTAGACCTTGTTTAGTGCCGCAAACATCATTTTAGAGCTTGTTTAGTGCCGCAAACATGATTTTAGACCTTGTTTAGTGCCGCAAACATGTTTTTAGACCTTGTTTAGTGCCACAAACATGTTTTTAGACCTTGTTTAGTGTCACAAACATGTTTTTAGACCTTGTTTAGTGCCACAAACATGATTTTAGACCTTGTTTAGTGCCACAAACATGATTTTAGACCTTGTTTAGTGTCACAAACATGTTTTTAGACCTTGTTTAGTCTCACAAACATGTTTTTAGACCTTGTTTAGTGCCACAAACATGATTTTAGACCTTGTTTAGTGTCACAAACATGTTTTTAGACCTTGTTTAGCTCCACAAACATCATTTTAGACCTTGTTTAGTGCCACAAACATGATTTTAGACCTTGTTTAGTGCCACAAACATCATTTTAGACCTTGTTTAGTGCCACAAACATGATTTTAGACCTTGTTTAGTGCCACAAACATGATTTTAGACCTTGTTTAGTGTCACAAACATGTTTTTAGACCTTGTTTAGTGCCACAAACATGATTTTAGACCTTGTTTAGTGCCGCAAACATCATTTTAGAGCTTGTTTAGTGCCGCAAACATGATTTTAGACCTTGTTTAGTGCCACAAACATGTTTTTAGACCTTGTTTAGTGTCACAAACATGTTTTTAGACCTTGTTTAGTGTCACAAACATGATTTTAGACCTTGTTTAGTGCCATAATCATGTTTGTAGACCTTGTTTAGTCTCACAAACATGTTTTTAGACCTTGTTTAGTGCCACAAACATGATTTTAGACCTTGTTTAGTGCCGCAAACATCATTTTAGAGCTTGTTTAGTGCCGCAAACATGATTTTAGACCTTGTTTAGTGCCACAAACATGATTTTAGACCTTGTTTAGTGCCACAAACATGATTTTAGACCTTGTTTAGTGTCACAAACATGTTTTTAGACCTTGTTTAGTCTCACAAACATGTTTTTAGACCTTGTTTAGTGCCACAAACATGATTTTAGACCTTGTTTAGTGCCGCAAACATGATTTTAGACCTTGTTTAGTGTCACAAACATGTTTTTAGACCTTGTTTAGCTCCACAAACATCATTTTAGACCTTGTTTAGTGCCACAAACATGATTTTAGACCTTGTTTAGTGCCACAAACATCATTTTAGACCTTGTTTAGTGCCACAAACATGATTTTAGACCTTGTTTAGTGCCACAAACATGATTTTAGACCTTGTTTAGTGTCACAAACATGTTTTTAGACCTTGTTTAGTGCCATAATCATGTTTGTAGACCTTGTTTAGTCTCACAAACATGTTTTTAGACCTTGTTTAGTGCCACAAACATGATTTTAGACCTTGTTTAGTGCCGCAAACATCATTTTAGAGCTTGTTTAGTGCCGCAAACATGATTTTAGACCTTGTTTAGTGTCGCAAACATGATTTTAGACCTTGTTTAGTGCCACAAACATGATTTTAGACCTTTTTTAGTGCCGCAAACATCATTTTAGACCTTGTTTAGTGTCACAAACATGTTTTTAGACCTTGTTTAGTGTCACAAACATGTTTTTAGACCTTGTTTAGTGTCACAAACATGTTTTTAGACCTTGTTTAGCTCCACAAACATCATTTTAGACCTTGTTTAGTGCCACAAACATGATTTTAGACCTTGTTTAGTGCCACAAACATGATTTTAGACCTTGTTTAGTGTCACAAACATGTTTTTAGACCTTGTTTAGCTCCACAAACATCATTTTAGACCTTGTTTAGTGCCATAAACATGTTTTTAGACCTTGTTTAGTGCCACAAACATGATTTTAGACCTTTTTTAGTGCCGCAAACATCATTTTAGAGCTTGTTTAGTGCCGCAAACATGATTTTAGACCTTGTTTAGTGCCACAAACATGTTTTTAGACCTTGTTTAGCTCCACAAACATCATTTTAGACCTTGTTTAGTGCCATAAACATGTTTTTAGACCTTGTTTAGTGTCACAAACATGTTTTTAGACCTTGTTTAGCTCCACAAACATCATTTTAGACCTTGTTAAGTGCCATAAACATGTTTTTAGACCTTGTTTAGTGTCACAAACATGTTTTTAGACCTTGTTTAGTGCCATAAACATGTTTTTAGACCTTGTTTAGTGTCACAAACATGTTTTTAGACCTTGTTTAGTGCCATAAACATGTTTGTAGACCTTGTTTAGTCTCACAAACATGTTTTTAGACCTTGTTTAGTGCCGCAAACATGATTTTAGACCTTGTTTAGTGCCGCAAACATGATTTTAGACCTTGTTTAGTGCCACAAACATGATTTTAGACCTTTTTTAGTGCCACAAACATGATTTTAGACCTTGTTTAGCTCCACAAACATCATTTTAGACCTTGTTTAGTGTCACAAACATGTTTTTAGACCTTGTTTAGTGCCATAAACATGTTTTTAGACCTTGTTTAGTGCCACAAACATGATTTTAGACCTTTTTTAGTGCCACAAACATGATTTTAGACCTTGTTTAGTGCCGCAAACATCATTTTAGAGCTTGTTTAGTGCCGCAAACATGATTTTAGACCTTGTTTAGTGCCACAAACATGTTTTTAGACCTTGTTTAGTGCCACAAACATGTTTTTAGACCTTGTTTAGTGTCACAAACATGTTTTTAGACCTTGTTTAGTGCCGCAAACATCATTTTAGAGCTTGTTTAGTGCCGCAAACATGATTTTAGACCTTGTTTAGTGCCACAAACATGTTTTTAGACCTTGTTTAGTCTCACAAACATGTTTTTAGACCTTGTTTAGTACCACAAACATGATTTTAGACCTTGTTTAGTGCCGCAAACATGATTTTAGACCTTGTTTAGTGCCACAAACATGTTTTTAGACCTTGTTTAGTGTCACAAACATGTTTTTAGACCTTGTTTAGTGTCACAAACATGTTTTTAGACCTTGTTTAGTGCCATAAACATGTTTTTAGACCTTGTTTAGTGCCATAAACATGTTTTTAGACCTTGTTTAGTGTCACAAACATGTTTTTAGACCTTGTTTAGCTCCACAAACATGTTTTTAGACCTTGTTTAGCTCCACAAACATCATTTTAGACCTTGTTTAGTGCCACAAACATGATTTCAGACCTTTTTTAGTGCCACAAACATGATTTTAGACCTTTTTTAGTGCCACAAACATGATTTTAGACCTTGTTTAGCTCCACAAACATCATTTTAGACCTTGTTTAGTGTCACAAACATGTTTTTAGACCTTGTTTAGTGCCATAAACATGTTTTTAGACCTTGTTTAGTGCCACAAACATGATTTTAGACCTTTTTTAGTGCCACAAACATGATTTTAGACCTTGTTTAGTGCCGCAAACATCATTTTAGAGCTTGTTTAGTGCCGCAAACATGATTTTAGACCTTGTTTAGTGCCGCAAACATGTTTTTAGACCTTGTTTAGTGCCACAAACATGTTTTTAGACCTTGTTTAGTGTCACAAACATGTTTTTAGACCTTGTTTAGCTCCACAAACATGATTTTAGACCTTGTTTAGTGCCACAAACATGATTTTAGACCTTGTTTAGTGCCACAAACATGATTTTAGACCTTGTTTAGTGTCACAAACATGTTTTTAGACCTTGTTTAGTCTCACAAACATGTTTTTAGACCTTGTTTAGTGCCACAAACATGATTTTAGACCTTGTTTAGTGCCGCAAACATGATTTTAGACCTTGTTTAGTGCCACAAACATGTTTTTAGACCTTGTTTAGCTCCACAAACATCATTTTAGACCTTGTTTAGTGCCATAAACATGTTTTTAGACCTTGTTTAGTGTCACAAACATGTTTTTAGACCTTGTTTAGCTCCACAAACATCATTTTAGACCTTGTTAAGTGCCATAAACATGTTTTTAGACCTTGTTTAGTGTCACAAACATGTTTTTAGACCTTGTTTAGTGCCATAAACATGTTTTTAGACCTTGTTTAGTGTCACAAACATGTTTTTAGACCTTGTTTAGTGCCATAAACATGTTTGTAGACCTTGTTTAGTCTCACAAACATGTTTTTAGACCTTGTTTAGTGCCGCAAACATGATTTTAGACCTTGTTTAGTGCCACAAACATGATTTTAGACCTTTTTTAGTGCCACAAACATGATTTTAGACCTTGTTTAGTGCCGCAAACATCATTTTAGAGCTTGTTTAGTGCCGCAAACATGATTTTAGACCTTGTTTAGTGCCGCAAACATGTTTTTAGACCTTGTTTAGTGCCACAAACATGTTTTTAGACCTTGTTTAGTGTCACAAACATGTTTTTAGACCTTGTTTAGTGCCACAAACATGATTTTAGACCTTGTTTAGTGCCACAAACATGATTTTAGACCTTGTTTAGTGTCACAAACATGTTTTTAGACCTTGTTTAGTCTCACAAACATGTTTTTAGACCTTGTTTAGTGCCACAAACATGATTTTAGACCTTGTTTAGTGCCGCAAACATGATTTTAGACCTTGTTTAGTGTCACAAACATGTTTTTAGACCTTGTTTAGCTCCACAAACATCATTTTAGACCTTGTTTAGTGCCACAAACATGATTTTAGACCTTGTTTAGTGCCACAAACATCATTTTAGACCTTGTTTAGTGCCACAAACATGATTTTAGACCTTGTTTAGTGCCACAAACATGATTTTAGACCTTGTTTAGTGTCACAAACATGTTTTTAGACCTTGTTTAGTGCCACAAACATGATTTTAGACCTTGTTTAGTGCCGCAAACATCATTTTAGAGCTTGTTTAGTGCCGCAAACATGATTTTAGACCTTGTTTAGTGCCACAAACATGTTTTTAGACCTTGTTTAGTGTCACAAACATGTTTTTAGACCTTGTTTAGTGTCACAAACATGATTTTAGACCTTGTTTAGTGCCATAATCATGTTTGTAGACCTTGTTTAGTCTCACAAACATGTTTTTAGACCTTGTTTAGTGCCACAAACATGATTTTAGACCTTGTTTAGTGCCGCAAACATCATTTTAGAGCTTGTTTAGTGCCGCAAACATGATTTTAGACCTTGTTTAGTGCCACAAACATGATTTTAGACCTTGTTTAGTGCCACAAACATGATTTTAGACCTTGTTTAGTGTCACAAACATGTTTTTAGACCTTGTTTAGTCTCACAAACATGTTTTTAGACCTTGTTTAGTGCCACAAACATGATTTTAGACCTTGTTTAGTGCCGCAAACATGATTTTAGACCTTGTTTAGTGTCACAAACATGTTTTTAGACCTTGTTTAGCTCCACAAACATCATTTTAGACCTTGTTTAGTGCCACAAACATGATTTTAGACCTTGTTTAGTGCCACAAACATCATTTTAGACCTTGTTTAGTGCCACAAACATGATTTTAGACCTTGTTTAGTGCCACAAACATGATTTTAGACCTTGTTTAGTGTCACAAACATGTTTTTAGACCTTGTTTAGTGCCATAATCATGTTTGTAGACCTTGTTTAGTCTCACAAACATGTTTTTAGACCTTGTTTAGTGCCACAAACATGATTTTAGACCTTGTTTAGTGCCGCAAACATCATTTTAGAGCTTGTTTAGTGCCGCAAACATGATTTTAGACCTTGTTTAGTGTCACAAACATGATTTTAGACCTTGTTTAGTGCCACAAACATGATTTTAGACCTTTTTTAGTGCCGCAAACATCATTTTAGACCTTGTTTAGTGTCACAAACATGTTTTTAGACCTTGTTTAGTGTCACAAACATGTTTTTAGACCTTGTTTAGTGTCACAAACATGTTTTTAGACCTTGTTTAGCTCCACAAACATCATTTTAGACCTTGTTTAGTGCCACAAACATGATTTTAGACCTTGTTTAGTGCCACAAACATGATTTTAGACCTTGTTTAGTGTCACAAACATGTTTTTAGACCTTGTTTAGCTCCACAAACATCATTTTAGACCTTGTTTAGTGCCATAAACATGTTTTTAGACCTTGTTTAGTGCCACAAACATGATTTTAGACCTTTTTTAGTGCCGCAAACATCATTTTAGAGCTTGTTTAGTGCCGCAAACATGATTTTAGACCTTGTTTAGTGCCACAAACATGTTTTTAGACCTTGTTTAGCTCCACAAACATCATTTTAGACCTTGTTTAGTGCCATAAACATGTTTTTAGACCTTGTTTAGTGTCACAAACATGTTTTTAGACCTTGTTTAGCTCCACAAACATCATTTTAGACCTTGTTAAGTGCCATAAACATGTTTTTAGACCTTGTTTAGTGTCACAAACATGTTTTTAGACCTTGTTTAGTGCCATAAACATGTTTTTAGACCTTGTTTAGTGTCACAAACATGTTTTTAGACCTTGTTTAGTGCCATAAACATGTTTGTAGACCTTGTTTAGTCTCACAAACATGTTTTTAGACCTTGTTTAGTGCCGCAAACATGATTTTAGACCTTGTTTAGTGCCGCAAACATGATTTTAGACCTTGTTTAGTGCCACAAACATGATTTTAGACCTTTTTTAGTGCCACAAACATGATTTTAGACCTTGTTTAGCTCCACAAACATCATTTTAGACCTTGTTTAGTGTCACAAACATGTTTTTAGACCTTGTTTAGTGCCATAAACATGTTTTTAGACCTTGTTTAGTGCCACAAACATGATTTTAGACCTTTTTTAGTGCCACAAACATGATTTTAGACCTTGTTTAGTGCCGCAAACATCATTTTAGAGCTTGTTTAGTGCCGCAAACATGATTTTAGACCTTGTTTAGTGCCACAAACATGTTTTTAGACCTTGTTTAGTGCCACAAACATGTTTTTAGACCTTGTTTAGTGTCACAAACATGTTTTTAGACCTTGTTTAGTGCCGCAAACATCATTTTAGAGCTTGTTTAGTGTCACAAACATGTTTTTAGACCTTGTTTAGTGCCGCAAACATGATTTTAGACCTTGTTTAGTGCCACAAACATGTTTTTAGACCTTGTTTAGTCTCACAAACATGTTTTTAGACCTTGTTTAGTGCCACAAACATGATTTTAGACCTTGTTTAGTGCCGCAAACATGATTTTAGACCTTGTTTAGTGCCACAAACATGTTTTTAGACCTTGTTTAGTGTCACAAACATGTTTTTAGACCTTGTTTAGTGTCACAAACATGTTTTTAGACCTTGTTTAGTGCCATAAACATGTTTTTAGACCTTGTTTAGTGCCATAAACATGTTTTTAGACCTTGTTTAGTGTCACAAACATGTTTTTAGACCTTGTTTAGCTCCACAAACATGTTTTTAGACCTTGTTTAGCTCCACAAACATCATTTTAGACCTTGTTTAGTGCCACAAACATGATTTCAGACCTTTTTTAGTGCCACAAACATGATTTTAGACCTTTTTTAGTGCCACAAACATGATTTTAGACCTTGTTTAGCTCCACAAACATCATTTTAGACCTTGTTTAGTGTCACAAACATGTTTTTAGACCTTGTTTAGTGCCATAAACATGTTTTTAGACCTTGTTTAGTGCCACAAACATGATTTTAGACCTTTTTTAGTGCCACAAACATGATTTTAGACCTTGTTTAGTGCCGCAAACATCATTTTAGAGCTTGTTTAGTGCCGCAAACATGATTTTAGACCTTGTTTAGTGCCGCAAACATGTTTTTAGACCTTGTTTAGTGCCACAAACATGTTTTTAGACCTTGTTTAGTGTCACAAACATGTTTTTAGACCTTGTTTAGCTCCACAAACATCATTTTAGACCTTGTTTAGTGTCACAAACATGTTTTTAGACCTTGTTTAGTGCCATAAACATGTTTTTAGACCTTGTTTAGTGCCACAAACATGATTTTAGACCTTTTTTAGTGCCACAAACATGATTTTAGACCTTGTTTAGTGCCGCAAACATCATTTTAGAGCTTGTTTAGTGCCGCAAACATGATTTTAGACCTTGTTTAGTGCCGCAAACATGTTTTTAGACCTTGTTTAGTGCCACAAACATGTTTTTAGACCTTGTTTAGTGTCACAAACATGTTTTTAGACCTTGTTTAGCTCCACAAACATGATTTTAGACCTTGTTTAGTGCCACAAACATGATTTTAGACCTTGTTTAGTGCCACAAACATGATTTTAGACCTTGTTTAGTGTCACAAACATGTTTTTAGACCTTGTTTAGTCTCACAAACATGTTTTTAGACCTTGTTTAGTGCCACAAACATGATTTTAGACCTTGTTTAGTGCCGCAAACATGATTTTAGACCTTGTTTAGTGCCACAAACATGTTTTTAGACCTTGTTTAGCTCCACAAACATCATTTTAGACCTTGTTTAGTGCCATAAACATGTTTTTAGACCTTGTTTAGTGTCACAAACATGTTTTTAGACCTTGTTTAGCTCCACAAACATCATTTTAGACCTTGTTAAGTGCCATAAACATGTTTTTAGACCTTGTTTAGTGTCACAAACATGTTTTTAGACCTTGTTTAGTGCCATAAACATGTTTTTAGACCTTGTTTAGTGTCACAAACATGTTTTTAGACCTTGTTTAGTGCCATAAACATGTTTGTAGACCTTGTTTAGTCTCACAAACATGTTTTTAGACCTTGTTTAGTGCCGCAAACATGATTTTAGACCTTGTTTAGTGCCACAAACATGATTTTAGACCTTTTTTAGTGCCACAAACATGATTTTAGACCTTGTTTAGCTCCACAAACATCATTTTAGACCTTGTTTAGTGTCACAAACATGTTTTTAGACCTTGTTTAGTGCCATAAACATGTTTTTAGACCTTGTTTAGTGCCACAAACATGATTTTAGACCTTTTTTAGTGCCACAAACATGATTTTAGACCTTGTTTAGTGCCGCAAACATCATTTTAGAGCTTGTTTAGTGCCGCAAACATGATTTTAGACCTTGTTTAGTGCCACAAACATGTTTTTAGACCTTGTTTAGTGCCACAAACATGTTTTTAGACCTTGTTTAGTGTCACAAACATGTTTTTAGACCTTGTTTAGTGCCGCAAACATCATTTTAGACCTTGTTTAGCTCCACAAACATCATTTTAGACCTTGTTTAGTGCCACAAACATGATTTTAGACCTTGTTTAGTGCCACAAACATCATTTTAGACCTTGTTTAGTGCCACAAACATGATTTTAGACCTTGTTTAGTGCCACAAACATGATTTTAGACCTTGTTTAGTGTCACAAACATGTTTTTAGACCTTGTTTAGTGCCATAATCATGTTTGTAGACCTTGTTTAGTCTCACAAACATGTTTTTAGACCTTGTTTAGTGCCACAAACATGATTTTAGACCTTGTTTAGTGCCGCAAACATCATTTTAGAGCTTGTTTAGTGCCGCAAACATGATTTTAGACCTTGTTTAGTGTCACAAACATGATTTTAGACCTTGTTTAGTGCCACAAACATGATTTTAGACCTTTTTTAGTGCCGCAAACATCATTTTAGACCTTGTTTAGTGTCACAAACATGTTTTTAGACCTTGTTTAGTGTCACAAACATGTTTTTAGACCTTGTTTAGTGTCACAAACATGTTTTTAGACCTTGTTTAGCTCCACAAACATCATTTTAGACCTTGTTTAGTGCCACAAACATGATTTTAGACCTTGTTTAGTGCCACAAACATGATTTTAGACCTTGTTTAGTGTCACAAACATGTTTTTAGACCTTGTTTAGCTCCACAAACATCATTTTAGACCTTGTTTAGTGCCATAAACATGTTTTTAGACCTTGTTTAGTGCCACAAACATGATTTTAGACCTTTTTTAGTGCCGCAAACATCATTTTAGAGCTTGTTTAGTGCCGCAAACATGATTTTAGACCTTGTTTAGTGCCACAAACATGTTTTTAGACCTTGTTTAGCTCCACAAACATCATTTTAGACCTTGTTTAGTGCCATAAACATGTTTTTAGACCTTGTTTAGTGTCACAAACATGTTTTTAGACCTTGTTTAGCTCCACAAACATCATTTTAGACCTTGTTAAGTGCCATAAACATGTTTTTAGACCTTGTTTAGTGTCACAAACATGTTTTTAGACCTTGTTTAGTGCCATAAACATGTTTTTAGACCTTGTTTAGTGTCACAAACATGTTTTTAGACCTTGTTTAGTGCCATAAACATGTTTGTAGACCTTGTTTAGTCTCACAAACATGTTTTTAGACCTTGTTTAGTGCCACAAACATGATTTTAGACCTTGTTTAGTGTCACAAACATGTTTTTAGACCTTGTTTAGTGTCACAAACATGATTTTAGACCTTGTTTAGTGTCACAAACATGTTTTTAGACCTTGTTTAGTGTCACAAACATGTTTTTAGACCTTGTTTAGCTCCACAAACATCATTTTAGACCTTGTTTAGTGCCACAAACATGATTTTAGACCTTGTTTAGTGCCACAAACATGATTTTAGACCTTTTTTAGTGCCGCAAACATCATTTTAGACCTTGTTTAGTGTCACAAACATGTTTTTAGACCTTGTTTAGTGTCACAAACATGTTTTTAGACCTTGTTTAGTGTCACAAACATGTTTTTAGACCTTGTTTAGCTCCACAAACATCATTTTAGACCTTGTTTAGTGCCACAAACATGATTTTAGACCTTGTTTAGTGCCACAAACATGATTTTAGACCTTGTTTAGTGTCACAAACATGTTTTTAGACCTTGTTTAGCTCCACAAACATCATTTTAGACCTTGTTTAGTGCCATAAACATGTTTTTAGACCTTGTTTAGTGCCACAAACATGATTTTAGACCTTTTTTAGTGCCGCAAACATCATTTTAGAGCTTGTTTAGTGCCGCAAACATGATTTTAGACCTTGTTTAGTGCCACAAACATGTTTTTAGACCTTGTTTAGCTCCACAAACATCATTTTAGACCTTGTTTAGTGCCATAAACATGTTTTTAGACCTTGTTTAGTGTCACAAACATGTTTTTAGACCTTGTTTAGCTCCACAAACATCATTTTAGACCTTGTTAAGTGCCATAAACATGTTTTTAGACCTTGTTTAGTGTCACAAACATGTTTTTAGACCTTGTTTAGTGCCATAAACATGTTTTTAGACCTTGTTTAGTGTCACAAACATGATTTTAGACCTTGTTTAGTGCCATAATCATGTTTGTAGACCTTGTTTAGTCTCACAAACATGTTTTTAGACCTTGTTTAGTGCCACAAACATGATTTTAGACCTTGTTTTGTGCCGCAAACATCATTTTAGAGCTTGTTTAGTGCCGCAAACATGATTTTAGACCTTGTTTAGTGCCACAAACATGATTTTAGACCTTGTTTAGTGCCACAAACATGATTTTAGACCTTTTTTAGTGCCGCAAACATCATTTTAGACCTTGTTTAGTGTCACAAACATGTTTTTAGACCTTGTTTAGTGTCACAAACATGTTTTTAGACCTTGTTTAGTGTCACAAACATGTTTTTAGACCTTGTTTAGCTCCACAAACATCATTTTAGACCTTGTTTAGTGCCACAAACATGATTTTAGACCTTGTTTAGTGCCACAAACATGATTTTAGACCTTGTTTAGTGTCACAAACATGTTTTTAGACCTTGTTTAGCTCCACAAACATCATTTTAGACCTTGTTTAGTGCCATAAACATGTTTTTAGACCTTGTTTAGTGCCACAAACATGATTTTAGACCTTTTTTAGTGCCGCAAACATCATTTTAGAGCTTGTTTAGTGCCGCAAACATGATTTTAGACCTTGTTTAGTGCCACAAACATGTTTTTAGACCTTGTTTAGCTCCACAAACATCATTTTAGACCTTGTTTAGTGCCATAAACATGTTTTTAGACCTTGTTTAGTGTCACAAACATGTTTTTAGACCTTGTTTAGCTCCACAAACATCATTTTAGACCTTGTTAAGTGCCATAAACATGTTTTTAGACCTTGTTTAGTGTCACAAACATGTTTTTAGACCTTGTTTAGTGCCAAAAACATGTTTTTAGACCTTGTTTAGTGTCACAAACATGTTTTTAGACCTTGTTTAGTGCCATAAACATGTTTGTAGACCTTGTTTAGTCTCACAAACATGTTTTTAGACCTTGTTTAGTGCCACAAACATGATTTTAGACCTTGTTTAGTGCCGCAAACATCATTTTAGACCTTGTTTAGTGTCACAAACATGTTTTTAGACCTTGTTTAGTGTCACAAACATGATTTTAGACCTTGTTTAGTGTCACAAACATGTTTTTAGACCTTGTTTAGCTCCACAAACATGATTTTAGACCTTGTTTAGTGTCACAAACATGTTTTTAGACCTTGTTTAGCTCCACAAACATCATTTTAGACCTTGTTTAGTGCCATAAACATGTTTTTAGACCTTGTTTAGTGCCACAAACATGATTTTAGACCTTTTTTAGTGCCGCAAACATCATTTTAGACCTTGTTTAGTGCCATAAACATGTTTTTAGACCTTGTTTAGTGCCACAAACATGATTTTAGACCTTTTTTAGTGCCGCAAACATCATTTTAGAGCTTGTTTAGTGCCGCAAACATGATTTTAGACCTTGTTTAGTGCCACAAACATGATTTTAGACCTTGTTTAGTGCCACAAACATGATTTTAGACCTTTTTTAGTGCCGCAAACATCATTTTAGACCTTGTTTAGTGTCACAAACATGTTTTTAGACCTTGTTTAGTGTCACAAACATGTTTTTAGACCTTGTTTAGTGTCACAAACATGTTTTTAGACCTTGTTTAGCTCCACAAACATCATTTTAGACCTTGTTTAGTGCCACAAACATGATTTTAGACCTTGTTTAGTGCCACAAACATGATTTTAGACCTTGTTTAGTGTCACAAACATGTTTTTAGACCTTGTTTAGCTCCACAAACATCATTTTAGACCTTGTTTAGTGCCATAAACATGTTTTTAGACCTTGTTTAGTGCCACAAACATGATTTTAGACCTTTTTTAGTGCCGCAAACATCATTTTAGAGCTTGTTTAGTGCCACAAACATGATTTTAGACCTTGTTTAGTGCCACAAACATGTTTTTAGACCTTGTTTAGCTCCACAAACATCATTTTAGACCTTGTTTAGTGCCATAAACATGTTTTTAGACCTTGTTTAGTGTCACAAACATGTTTTTAGACCTTGTTTAGCTCCACAAACATCATTTTAGACCTTGTTAAGTGCCATAAACATGTTTTTAGACCTTGTTTAGTGTCACAAACATGTTTTTAGACCTTGTTTAGTGCCATAAACATGTTTTTAGACCTTGTTTAGTGTCACAAACATGTTTTTAGACCTTGTTTAGTGCCATAAACATGTTTGTAGACCTTGTTTAGTCTCACAAACATGTTTTTAGACCTTGTTTAGTGCCACAAACATGATTTTAGACCTTGTTTAGTGCCGCAAACATCATTTTAGACCTTGTTTAGTGTCACAAACATGTTTTTAGACCTTGTTTAGTGTCACAAACATGATTTTAGACCTTGTTTAGTGTCACAAACATGTTTTTAGACCTTGTTTAGCTCCACAAACATGATTTTAGACCTTGTTTAGTGCCACAAACATGATTTTAGACCTTGTTTAGTGCCACAAACATGATTTTAGACCTTGTTTAGTGTCACAAACATGTTTTTAGACCTTGTTTAGTCTCACAAACATGTTTTTAGACCTTGTTTAGTGCCACAAACATGATTTTAGACCTTGTTTAGTGCCGCAAACATGATTTTAGACCTTGTTTAGTGTCACAAACATGTTTTTAGACCTTGTTTAGCTCCACAAACATCATTTTAGACCTTGTTTAGTGCCACAAACATCATTTTAGACCTTGTTTAGTGCCACAAACATGATTTTAGACCTTTTTTAGTGCCGCAAACATCATTTTAGACCTTGTTTAGTGTCACAAACATGTTTTTAGACCTTGTTTAGTGTCACAAACATGTTTTTAGACCTTGTTTAGTGTCACAAACATGTTTTTAGACCTTGTTTAGCTCCACAAACATCATTTTAGACCTTGTTTAGTGCCACAAACATGATTTTAGACCTTGTTTAGTGCCACAAACATGATTTTAGACCTTGTTTAGTGTCACAAACATGTTTTTAGACCTTGTTTAGCTCCACAAACATCATTTTAGACCTTGTTTAGTGCCATAAACATGTTTTTAGACCTTGTTTAGTGCCACAAACATGATTTTAGACCTTTTTTAGTGCCGCAAACATCATTTTAGAGCTTGTTTAGTGCCGCAAACATGATTTTAGACCTTGTTTAGTGCCACAAACATGTTTTTAGACCTTGTTTAGCTCCACAAACATCATTTTAGACCTTGTTTAGTGCCATAAACATGTTTTTAGACCTTGTTTAGCTCCACAAACATGATTTTAGACCTTGTTTAGTGCCACAAACATGATTTTAGACCTTGTTTAGTGCCACAAACATGATTTTAGACCTTGTTTAGTGTCACAAACATGTTTTTAGACCTTGTTTAGTCTCACAAACATGTTTTTAGACCTTGTTTAGTGCCACAAACATGATTTTAGACCTTGTTTAGTGCCGCAAACATGATTTTAGACCTTGTTTAGTGTCACAAACATGTTTTTAGACCTTGTTTAGCTCCACAAACATCATTTTAGACCTTGTTTAGTGCCACAAACATCATTTTAGACCTTGTTTAGTGCCACAAACATGATTTTAGACCTTGTTTAGTGCCACAAACATGATTTTAGACCTTGTTTAGTGTCACAAACATGTTTTTAGACCTTGTTTAGTGCCATAATCATGTTTGTAGACCTTGTTTAGTCTCACAAACATGTTTTTAGACCTTGTTTAGTGCCACAAACATGATTTTAGACCTTGTTTAGTGCCGCAAACATCATTTTAGAGCTTGTTTAGTGCCGCAAACATGATTTTAGACCTTGTTTAGTGCCACAAACATGTTTTTAGACCTTGTTTAGTGTCACAAACATGTTTTTAGACCTTGTTTAGTGTCACAAACATCATTTTAGACCTTGTTTAGTGCCATAAACATGTTTTTAGACCTTGTTTAGTGTCACAAACATGTTTTTAGACCTTGTTTAGCTCCACAAACATCATTTTAGACCTTGTTTAGTGTCACAAACATGTTTTTAGACCTTGTTTAGTGCCATAAACATGTTTTTAGACCTTGTTTAGTGTCACAAACATCATTTTAGACCTTGTTTAGTGCCATAAACATGTTTTTAGACCTTGTTTAGTGTCACAAACATGTTTTTAGACCTTGTTTAATGCCATAAACATGTTTTTAGACCTTGTTTAGTGTCACAAACATGTTTTTAGACCTTGTTTAGTGCCATAAACATGTTTGTAGACCTTGTTTAGTCTCACAAACATGTTTTTAGACCTTGTTTAGTGCCACAAACATGATTTTAGACCTTGTTTAGTGCCGCAAACATCATTTTAGACCTTGTTTAGTGTCACAAACATGTTTTTAGACCTTGTTTAGCTCCACAAACATGATTTTAGACCTTGTTTAGTGCCACAAACATGATTTTAGACCTTGTTTAGTGCCACAAACATGATTTTAGACCTTGTTTAGTGTCACAAACATGTTTTTAGACCTTGTTTAGTCTCACAAACATGTTTTTAGACCTTGTTTAGTGCCACAAACATGATTTTAGACCTTGTTTAGTGCCGCAAACATGATTTTAGACCTTGTTTAGTGTCGCAAACATGTTTTTAGACCTTGTTTAGCTCCACAAACATCATTTTAGACCTTGTTTAGTGCCACAAACATGATTTTAGACCTTGTTTAGTGCCACAAACATCATTTTAGACCTTGTTTAGTGCCACAAACATGATTTTAGACCTTGTTTAGTGCCACAAACATGATTTTAGACCTTGTTTAGTGTCACAAACATGTTTTTAGACCTTGTTTAGTGCCATAATCATGTTTGTAGACCTTGTTTAGTCTCACAAACATGTTTTTAGACCTTGTTTAGTGCCACAAACATGATTTTAGACCTTGTTTAGTGCCGCAAACATCATTTTAGAGCTTGTTTAGTGCCGCAAACATGATTTTAGACCTTGTTTAGTGCCACAAACATGTTTTTAGACCTTGTTTAGTGTCACAAACATGTTTTTAGACCTTGTTTAGTGTCACAAACATGATTTTAGACCTTGTTTAGTGCCATAATCATGTTTGTAGACCTTGTTTAGTCTCACAAACATGTTTTTAGACCTTGTTTAGTGCCACAAACATGATTTTAGACCTTGTTTAGTGCCGCAAACATCATTTTAGAGCTTGTTTAGTGCCGCAAACATGATTTTAGACCTTGTTTAGTGCCACAAACATGTTTTTAGACCTTGTTTAGTGCCACAAACATGATTTTAGACCTTGTTTAGTGCCACAAACATGATTTTAGACCTTGTTTAGTGTCACAAACATGATTTTAGACCTTTTTTAGTGCCGCAAACATCATTTTAGACCTTGTTTAGTGTCACAAACATGATTTTAGACCTTGTTTAGTGTCACAAACATGTTTTTAGACCTTGTTTAGTGTCACAAACATGTTTTTAGACCTTGTTTAGCTCCACAAACATCATTTTAGACCTTGTTTAGTGCCACAAACATGATTTTAGACCTTGTTTAGTGCCACAAACATGATTTTAGACCTTGTTTAGTGTCACAAACATGTTTTTAGACCTTGTTTAGCTCCACAAACATCATTTTAGACCTTGTTTAGTGCCATAAACATGTTTTTAGACCTTGTTTAGTGCCACAAACATGATTTTAGACCTTTTTTAGTGCCGCAAACATCATTTTAGAGCTTGTTTAGTGCCGCAAACATGATTTTAGACCTTGTTTAGTGCCACAAACATGTTTTTAGACCTTGTTTAGCTCCACAAACATCATTTTAGACCTTGTTTAGTGCCATAAACATGTTTTTAGACCTTGTTTAGTGTCACAAACATGTTTTTAGACCTTGTTTAGCTCCACAAACATCATTTTAGACCTTGTTAAGTGCCATAAACATGTTTTTAGACCTTGTTTAGTGTCACAAACATGTTTTTAGACCTTGTTTAGTGCCATAAACATGTTTTTAGACCTTGTTTAGTCTCACAAACATGATTTTAGACCTTGTTTAGTGCCGCAAACATGATTTTAGACCTTGTTTAGTGTCACAAACATGTTTTTAGACCTTGTTTAGCTCCACAAACATCATTTTAGACCTTGTTTAGTGCCACAAACATCATTTTAGACCTTGTTTAGTGCCACAAACATGATTTTAGACCTTGTTTAGTGCCATAAACATGTTTTTAGACCTTGTTTAGTCTCACAAACATGATTTTAGACCTTGTTTAGTGCCACAAACATGATTTTAGACCTTGTTTAGTGTCACAAACATGATTTTAGACCTTGTTTAGTGCCACAAACATGATTTTAGACCTTGTTTAGTGCCACAAACATGATTTTAGACCTTGTTTAGTGTCACAAACATGTTTTTAGACCTTGTTTAGTGCCATAATCATGTTTGTAGACCTTGTTTAGTCTCACAAACATGTTTTTAGACCTTGTTTAGTGCCACAAACATGATTTTAGACCTTGTTTAGTGCCGCAAACATCATTTTAGAGCTTGTTTAGTGCCGCAAACATGATTTTAGACCTTGTTTAGTGTCACAAACATGTTTTTAGACCTTGTTTAGTGTCACAAACATCATTTTAGACCTTGTTTAGTGCCATAAACATGTTTTTAGACCTTGTTTAGTCTCACAAACATGATTTTAGACCTTGTTTAGTGCCGCAAACATGATTTTAGACCTTGTTTAGTGCCACAAACATGTTTTTAGACCTTGTTTAGCTCCACAAACATCATTTTAGACCTTGTTTAGTGCCATAAACATGTTTTTAGACCTTGTTTAGTGTCACAAACATGTTTTTAGACCTTGTTTAGCTCCACAAACATCATTTTAGACCTTGTTAAGTGCCATAAACATGTTTTTAGACCTTGTTTAGTGTCACAAACATGTTTTTAGACCTTGTTTAGCTCCACAAACATCATTTTAGACCTTGTTAAGTGCCATAAACATGTTTTTAGACCTTGTTTAGTGTCACAAACATGTTTTTAGACCTTGTTTAGTGCCATAAACATGTTTTTAGACCTTGTTTAGTGCCATAAACATGTTTTTAGACCTTGTTTAGTCTCACAAACATGATTTTAGACCTTGTTTAGTGCCGCAAACATGATTTTAGACCTTGTTTAGTGTCACAAACATGTTTTTAGACCTTGTTTAGCTCCACAAACATCATTTTAGACCTTGTTTAGTGCCACAAACATCATTTTAGACCTTGTTTAGTGCCACAAACATGATTTTAGACCTTGTTTAGTGCCACAAACATGATTTTAGACCTTGTTTAGTGCCATAAACATGTTTTTAGACCTTGTTTAGTCTCACAAACATGATTTTAGACCTTGTTTAGTGCCGCAAACATGATTTTAGACCTTGTTTAGTGTCACAAACATGTTTTTAGACCTTGTTTAGCTCCACAAACATCATTTTAGACCTTGTTTAGTGCCACAAACATCATTTTAGACCTTGTTTAGTGCCACAAACATGATTTTAGACCTTGTTTAGTGCCATAAACATGTTTTTAGACCTTGTTTAGTCTCACAAACATGATTTTAGACCTTGTTTAGTGCCGCAAACATGATTTTAGACCTTGTTTAGTGTCACAAACATGATTTTAGACCTTGTTTAGTGCCACAAACATGATTTTAGACCTTGTTTAGTGCCATAATCATGTTTGTAGACCTTGTTTAGTCTCACAAACATGTTTTTAGACCTTGTTTAGTGCCACAAACATGATTTTAGACCTTGTTTAGTGCCGCAAACATCATTTTAGAGCTTGTTTAGTGCCGCAAACATGATTTTAGACCTTGTTTAGTGTCACAAACATGTTTTTAGACCTTGTTTAGTGTCACAAACATCATTTTAGACCTTGTTTAGTGCCATAAACATGTTTTTAGACCTTGTTTAGTGTCACAAACATGTTTTTAGACCTTGTTTAGCTCCACAAACATCATTTTAGACCTTGTTTAGTGTCACAAACATGTTTTTAGACCTTGTTTAGTGCCATAAACATGTTTTTAGACCTTGTTTAGTGTCACAAACATCATTTTAGACCTTGTTTAGTGCCATAAACATGTTTTTAGACCTTGTTTAGTGTCACAAACATGTTTTTAGACCTTGTTTAGTGCCATAAACATGTTTTTAGACCTTGTTTAGTGTCACAAACATGTTTTTAGACCTTGTTTAGTGCCATAAACATGTTTGTAGACCTTGTTTAGTCTCACAAACATGTTTTTAGACCTTGTTTAGTGCCACAAACATGATTTTAGACCTTGTTTAGTGCCGCAAACATCATTTTAGAGCTTGTTTAGTGTCACAAACATGTTTTTAGACCTTGTTTAGCTCCACAAACATGATTTTAGACCTTGTTTAGTGCCACAAACATGATTTTAGACATTGTTTAGTGCCACAAACATGATTTTAGACCTTGTTTAGTGTCACAAACATGTTTTTAGACCTTGTTTAGTCTCACAAACATGTTTTTAGACCTTGTTTAGTGCCACAAACATGATTTTAGACCTTGTTTAGTGCCGCAAACATGATTTTAGACCTTGTTTAGTGTCACAAACATGTTTTTAGACCTTGTTTAGCTCCACAAACATCATTTTAGACCTTGTTTAGTGCCACAAACATGATTTTAGACCTTGTTTAGTGCCACAAACATCATTTTAGACCTTGTTTAGTGCCACAAACATGATTTTAGACCTTGTTTAGTGCCACAAACATGATTTTAGACCTTGTTTAGTGTCACAAACATGTTTTTAGACCTTGTTTAGTGCCATAATCATGTTTGTAGACCTTGTTTAGTCTCACAAACATGTTTTTAGACCTTGTTTAGTGCCACAAACATGATTTTAGACCTTGTTTAGTGCCGCAAACATCATTTTAGAGCTTGTTTAGTGCCGCAAACATGATTTTAGACCTTGTTTAGTGCCACAAACATGTTTTTAGACCTTGTTTAGTGTCACAAACATGTTTTTAGACCTTGTTTAGTGTCACAAACATCATTTTAGACCTTGTTTAGTGCCATAAACATGTTTTTAGACCTTGTTTAGTGTCACAAACATGTTTTTAGACCTTGTTTAGCTCCACAAACATCATTTTAGACCTTGTTTAGTGTCACAAACATGTTTTTAGACCTTGTTTAGTGCCATAAACATGTTTTTAGACCTTGTTTAGTGTCACAAACATCATTTTAGACCTTGTTTAGTGCCATAAACATGTTTTTAGACCTTGTTTAGTGTCACAAACATGTTTTTAGACCTTGTTTAGTGCCATAAACATGTTTTTAGACCTTGTTTAGTGTCACAAACATGTTTTTAGACCTTGTTTAGTGCCATAAACATGTTTGTAGACCTTGTTTAGTCTCACAAACATGTTTTTAGACCTTGTTTAGTGCCACAAACATGATTTTAGACCTTGTTTAGTGCCGCAAACATCATTTTAGACCTTGTTTAGTGTCACAAACATGTTTTTAGACCTTGTTTAGTCTCACAAACATGTTTTTAGACCTTGTTTAGTGCCACAAACATGATTTTAGACCTTGTTTAGTGCCGCAAACATGATTTTAGACCTTGTTTAGTGTCACAAACATGTTTTTAGACCTTGTTTAGCTCCACAAACATCATTTTAGACCTTGTTTAGTGCCACAAACATGATTTTAGACCTTGTTTAGTGCCACAAACATCATTTTAGACCTTGTTTAGTGCCACAAACATGATTTTAGACCTTGTTTAGTGCCACAAACATGATTTTAGACCTTGTTTAGTGTCACAAACATGTTTTTAGACCTTGTTTAGTGCCATAATCATGTTTGTAGACCTTGTTTAGTCTCACAAACATGTTTTTAGACCTTGTTTAGTGCCACAAACATGATTTTAGACCTTGTTTAGTGCCGCAAACATCATTTTAGAGCTTGTTTAGTGCCGCAAACATGATTTTAGACCTTGTTTAGTGCCACAAACATGTTTTTAGACCTTGTTTAGTGTCACAAACATGTTTTTAGACCTTGTTTAGTGTCACAAACATGATTTTAGACCTTGTTTAGTGCCATAATCATGTTTGTAGACCTTGTTTAGTCTCACAAACATGTTTTTAGACCTTGTTTAGTGCCACAAACATGATTTTAGACCTTGTTTAGTGCCGCAAACATCATTTTAGAGCTTGTTTAGTGCCGCAAACATGATTTTAGACCTTGTTTAGTGCCACAAACATGTTTTTAGACCTTGTTTAGTGCCACAAACATGATTTTAGACCTTGTTTAGTGCCACAAACATGATTTTAGACCTTGTTTAGTGTCACAAACATGTTTTTAGACCTTGTTTAGTCTCACAAACATGTTTTTAGACCTTGTTTAGTGCCACAAACATGATTTTAGACCTTGTTTAGTGTCACAAACATGTTTTTAGACCTTGTTTAGTGCCATAATCATGTTTGTAGACCTTGTTTAGTCTCACAAACATGTTTTTAGACCTTGTTTAGTGCCACAAACATGATTTTAGACCTTGTTTAGTGCCGCAAACATCATTTTAGAGCTTGTTTAGTGCCGCAAACATGATTTTAGACCTTGTTTAGTGCCACAAACATGTTTTTAGACCTTGTTTAGTGTCACAAACATGTTTTTAGACCTTGTTTAGTGTCACAAACATGATTTTAGACCTTGTTTAGTGCCGCAAACATCATTTTAGAGCTTGTTTAGTGCCGCAAACATGATTTTAGACCTTGTTTAGTGCCACAAACATGTTTTTAGACCTTGTTTAGTGTCACAAACATGTTTTTAGACCTTGTTTAGTGTCACAAACATCATTTTAGACCTTGTTTAGTGCCATAAACATGTTTTTAGACCTTGTTTAGTGTCACAAACATGTTTTTAGACCTTGTTTAGCTCCACAAACATCATTTTAGACCTTGTTTAGTGTCACAAACATGTTTTTAGACCTTGTTTAGTGCCATAAACATGTTTTTAGACCTTGTTTAGTGTCACAAACATCATTTTAGACCTTGTTTAGTGCCATAAACATGTTTTTAGACCTTGTTTAGTGTCACAAACATGTTTTTAGACCTTGTTTAGTGCCATAAACATGTTTTTAGACCTTGTTTAGTGTCACAAACATGTTTTTAGACCTTGTTTAGTGCCATAAACATGTTTGTAGACCTTGTTTAGTCTCACAAACATGTTTTTAGACCTTGTTTAGTGCCACAAACATGATTTTAGACCTTGTTTAGTGCCGCAAACATCATTTTAGACCTTGTTTAGTGTCACAAACATGTTTTTAGACCTTGTTTAGCTCCACAAACATGATTTTAGACCTTGTTTAGTGCCACAAACATGATTTTAGACCTTGTTTAGTGCCACAAACATGATTTTAGACCTTGTTTAGTGTCACAAACATGTTTTTAGACCTTGTTTAGTCTCACAAACATGTTTTTAGACCTTGTTTAGTGCCACAAACATGATTTTAGACCTTGTTTAGTGCCGCAAACATGATTTTAGACCTTGTTTAGTGTCACAAACATGTTTTTAGACCTTGTTTAGCTCCACAAACATCATTTTAGACCTTGTTTAGTGCCACAAACATGATTTTAGACCTTGTTTAGTGCCACAAACATCATTTTAGACCTTGTTTAGTGCCACAAACATGATTTTAGACCTTGTTTAGTGCCACAAACATGATTTTAGACCTTGTTTAGTGTCACAAACATGTTTTTAGACCTTGTTTAGTGCCATAATCATGTTTGTAGACCTTGTTTAGTCTCACAAACATGTTTTTAGACCTTGTTTAGTGCCACAAACATGATTTTAGACCTTGTTTAGTGCCGCAAACATCATTTTAGAGCTTGTTTAGTGCCGCAAACATGATTTTAGACCTTGTTTAGTGCCACAAACATGTTTTTAGACCTTGTTTAGTGTCACAAACATGTTTTTAGACCTTGTTTAGTGTCACAAACATGATTTTAGACCTTGTTTAGTGCCATAATCATGTTTGTAGACCTTGTTTAGTCTCACAAACATGTTTTTAGACCTTGTTTAGTGCCACAAACATGATTTTAGACCTTGTTTAGTGCCGCAAACATCATTTTAGAGCTTGTTTAGTGCCGCAAACATGATTTTAGACCTTGTTTAGTGCCACAAACATGTTTTTAGACCTTGTTTAGTGCCACAAACATGATTTTAGACCTTGTTTAGTGCCACAAACATGATTTTAGACCTTGTTTAGTGTCACAAACATGTTTTTAGACCTTGTTTAGTCTCACAAACATGTTTTTAGACCTTGTTTAGTGCCACAAACATGATTTTAGACCTTGTTTAGTGCCGCAAACATGATTTTAGACCTTGTTTAGTGTCACAAACATGTTTTTAGACCTTGTTTAGCTCCACAAACATCATTTTAGACCTTGTTTAGTGCCACAAACATGATTTTAGACCTTGTTTAGTGCCACAAACATCATTTTAGACCTTGTTTAGTGCCACAAACATGATTTTAGACCTTGTTTAGTGCCACAAACATGATTTTAGACCTTGTTTAGTGTCACAAACATGTTTTTAGACCTTGTTTAGTGCCATAATCATGTTTGTAGACCTTGTTTAGTCTCACAAACATGTTTTTAGACCTTGTTTAGTGCCACAAACATGATTTTAGACCTTGTTTAGTGCCGCAAACATCATTTTAGAGCTTGTTTAGTGCCGCAAACATGATTTTAGACCTTGTTTAGTGCCACAAACATGTTTTTAGACCTTGTTTAGTGTCACAAACATGTTTTTAGACCTTGTTTAGTGTCACAAACATGATTTTAGACCTTGTTTAGTGCCGCAAACATCATTTTAGAGCTTGTTTAGTGCCGCAAACATGATTTTAGACCTTGTTTAGTGCCACAAACATGTTTTTAGACCTTGTTTAGTGTCACAAACATGTTTTTAGACCTTGTTTAGTGTCACAAACATCATTTTAGACCTTGTTTAGTGCCATAAACATGTTTTTAGACCTTGTTTAGTGTCACAAACATGTTTTTAGACCTTGTTTAGCTCCACAAACATCATTTTAGACCTTGTTTAGTGTCACAAACATGTTTTTAGACCTTGTTTAGTGCCATAAACATGTTTTTAGACCTTGTTTAGTGTCACAAACATCATTTTAGACCTTGTTTAGTGCCATAAACATGTTTTTAGACCTTGTTTAGTGTCACAAACATGTTTTTAGACCTTGTTTAGTGCCATAAACATGTTTTTAGACCTTGTTTAGTGTCACAAACATGTTTTTAGACCTTGTTTAGTGCCATAAACATGTTTGTAGACCTTGTTTAGTCTCACAAACATGTTTTTAGACCTTGTTTAGTGCCACAAACATGATTTTAGACCTTGTTTAGTGCCGCAAACATCATTTTAGACCTTGTTTAGTGTCACAAACATGTTTTTAGACCTTGTTTAGCTCCACAAACATGATTTTAGACCTTGTTTAGTGCCACAAACATGATTTTAGACCTTGTTTAGTGCCACAAACATGATTTTAGACCTTGTTTAGTGTCACAAACATGTTTTTAGACCTTGTTTAGTCTCACAAACATGTTTTTAGACCTTGTTTAGTGCCACAAACATGATTTTAGACCTTGTTTAGTGCCGCAAACATGATTTTAGACCTTGTTTAGTGTCACAAACATGTTTTTAGACCTTGTTTAGCTCCACAAACATCATTTTAGACCTTGTTTAGTGCCACAAACATGATTTTAGACCTTGTTTAGTGCCACAAACATCATTTTAGACCTTGTTTAGTGCCACAAACATGATTTTAGACCTTGTTTAGTGCCACAAACATGATTTTAGACCTTGTTTAGTGTCACAAACATGTTTTTAGACCTTGTTTAGTGCCATAATCATGTTTGTAGACCTTGTTTAGTCTCACAAACATGTTTTTAGACCTTGTTTAGTGCCACAAACATGATTTTAGACCTTGTTTAGTGCCGCAAACATCATTTTAGAGCTTGTTTAGTGCCGCAAACATGATTTTAGACCTTGTTTAGTGCCACAAACATGTTTTTAGACCTTGTTTAGTGTCACAAACATGTTTTTAGACCTTGTTTAGTGTCACAAACATGATTTTAGACCTTGTTTAGTGCCATAATCATGTTTGTAGACCTTGTTTAGTCTCACAAACATGTTTTTAGACCTTGTTTAGTGCCACAAACATGATTTTAGACCTTGTTTAGTGTCACAAACATCATTTTAGAGCTTGTTTAGTGCCGCAAACATGTTTTTAGACCTTGTTTAGTGTCACAAACATCATTTTAGACCTTGTTTAGTGCCATAAACATGTTTTTAGACCTTGTTTAGTGTCACAAACATGTTTTTAGACCTTGTTTAGTGCCATAAACATGTTTTTAGACCTTGTTTAGTGTCACAAACATGTTTTTAGACCTTGTTTAGTGCCATAAACATGTTTTAGACCTTGTTTAGTGTCACAAACATGTTTTTAGACCTTGTTTAGTGCCACAAACATGATTTTAGACCTTGTTTAGTGCCGCAAACATCATTTTAGACCTTGTTTAGTGTCACAAACATGTTTTTAGACCTTGTTTAGCTCCACAAACATGATTTTAGACCTTGTTTAGTGCCACAAACATGATTTTAGACCTTGTTTAGTGCCGCAAACATCATTTTAGACCTTGTTTAGTGTCACAAACATGTTTTTAGACCTTGTTTAGCTCCACAAACATGATTTTAGACCTTGTTTAGTGCCACAAACATGATTTTAGACCTTGTTTAGTGCCACAAACATGATTTTAGACCTTGTTTAGTGTCACAAACATGTTTTTAGACCTTGTTTAGTCTCACAAACATGTTTTTAGACCTTGTTTAGTGCCACAAACATGATTTTAGACCTTGTTTAGTGCCGCAAACATGATTTTAGACCTTGTTTAGTGTCACAAACATGTTTTTAGACCTTGTTTAGCTCCACAAACATCATTTTAGACCTTGTTTAGTGCCACAAACATGATTTTAGACCTTGTTTAGTGCCACAAACATCATTTTAGACCTTGTTTAGTGCCACAAACATGATTTTAGACCTTGTTTAGTGCCACAAACATGATTTTAGACCTTGTTTAGTGTCACAAACATGTTTTTAGACCTTGTTTAGTGCCATAATCATGTTTGTAGACCTTGTTTAGTCTCACAAACATGTTTTTAGACCTTGTTTAGTGCCACAAACATGATTTTAGACCTTGTTTAGTGCCGCAAACATCATTTTAGAGCTTGTTTAGTGCCGCAAACATGATTTTAGACCTTGTTTAGTGCCACAAACATGTTTTTAGACCTTGTTTAGTGTCACAAACATGTTTTTAGACCTTGTTTAGTGTCACAAACATGATTTTAGACCTTGTTTAGTGCCATAATCATGTTTGTAGACCTTGTTTAGTCTCACAAACATGTTTTTAGACCTTGTTTAGTGCCACAAACATGATTTTAGACCTTGTTTAGTGCCGCAAACATCATTTTAGAGCTTGTTTAGTGCCGCAAACATGATTTTAGACCTTGTTTAGTGCCACAAACATGTTTTTAGACCTTGTTTAGTGCCACAAACATGATTTTAGACCTTGTTTAGTGCCGCAAACATCATTTTAGACCTTGTTTAGTGTCACAAACATGTTTTTAGACCTTGTTTAGCTCCACAAACATGATTTTAGACCTTGTTTAGTGCCACAAACATGATTTTAGACCTTGTTTAGTGCCACAAACATGATTTTAGACCTTGTTTAGTGTCACAAACATGTTTTTAGACCTTGTTTAGTCTCACAAACATGTTTTTAGACCTTGTTTAGTGCCACAAACATGATTTTAGACCTTGTTTAGTGCCGCAAACATGATTTTAGACCTTGTTTAGTGTCACAAACATGTTTTTAGACCTTGTTTAGCTCCACAAACATCATTTTAGACCTTGTTTAGTGCCACAAACATGATTTTAGACCTTGTTTAGTGCCACAAACATCATTTTAGACCTTGTTTAGTGCCACAAACATGATTTTAGACCTTGTTTAGTGCCACAAACATGATTTTAGACCTTGTTTAGTGTCACAAACATGTTTTTAGACCTTGTTTAGTGCCATAATCATGTTTGTAGACCTTGTTTAGTCTCACAAACATGTTTTTAGACCTTGTTTAGTGCCACAAACATGATTTTAGACCTTGTTTAGTGCCGCAAACATCATTTTAGAGCTTGTTTAGTGCCGCAAACATGATTTTAGACCTTGTTTAGTGCCACAAACATGTTTTTAGACCTTGTTTAGTGTCACAAACATGTTTTTAGACCTTGTTTAGTGTCACAAACATGATTTTAGACCTTGTTTAGTGCCATAATCATGTTTGTAGACCTTGTTTAGTCTCACAAACATGTTTTTAGACCTTGTTTAGTGCCACAAACATGATTTTAGACCTTGTTTAGTGCCGCAAACATCATTTTAGAGCTTGTTTAGTGCCGCAAACATGATTTTAGACCTTGTTTAGTGCCACAAACATGTTTTTAGACCTTGTTTAGTGCCACAAACATGATTTTAGACCTTGTTTAGTGCCACAAACATGATTTTAGACCTTGTTTAGTGTCACAAACATGTTTTTAGACCTTGTTTAGTCTCACAAACATGTTTTTAGACCTTGTTTAGTGCCACAAACATGATTTTAGACCTTGTTTAGTGCCGCAAACATGATTTTAGACCTTGTTTAGTGTCACAAACATGTTTTTAGACCTTGTTTAGCTCCACAAACATCATTTTAGACCTTGTTTAGTGCCACAAACATGATTTTAGACCTTGTTTAGTGCCACAAACATCATTTTAGACCTTGTTTAGTGCCACAAACATGATTTTAGACCTTGTTTAGTGCCACAAACATGATTTTAGACCTTGTTTAGTGTCACAAACATGTTTTTAGATCTTGTTTAGTGCCATAATCATGTTTGTAGACCTTGTTTAGTCTCACAAACATGTTTTTAGACCTTGTTTAGTGCCACAAACATGATTTTAGACCTTGTTTAGTGCCGCAAACATCATTTTAGAGCTTGTTTAGTGCCGCAAACATGATTTTAGACCTTGTTTAGTGCCACAAACATGTTTTTAGACCTTGTTTAGTGTCACAAACATGTTTTTAGACCTTGTTTAGTGTCACAAACATGATTTTAGACCTTGTTTAGTGCCGCAAACATCATTTTAGAGCTTGTTTAGTGCCGCAAACATGATTTTAGACCTTGTTTAGTGCCACAAACATGTTTTTAGACCTTGTTTAGTGTCACAAACATGTTTTTAGACCTTGTTTAGTGTCACAAACATGATTTTAGACCTTGTTTAGTGCCGCAAACATCATTTTAGAGCTTGTTTAGTGCCATAAACATGTTTGTAGACCTTGTTTAGTCTCACAAACATGTTTTTAGACCTTGTTTAGTGCCACAAACATGATTTTAGACCTTGTTTAGTGCCGCAAACATCATTTTAGACCTTGTTTAGTGTCACAAACATGTTTTTAGACCTTGTTTAGCTCCACAAACATGATTTTAGACCTTGTTTAGTGCCACAAACATGATTTTAGACCTTGTTTAGTGCCACAAACATGATTTTAGACCTTGTTTAGTGTCACAAACATGTTTTTAGACCTTGTTTAGTCTCACAAACATGTTTTTAGACCTTGTTTAGTGCCACAAACATGATTTTAGACCTTGTTTAGTGCCGCAAACATGATTTTAGACCTTGTTTAGTGTCACAAACATGTTTTTAGACCTTGTTTAGCTCCACAAACATCATTTTAGACCTTGTTTAGTGCCACAAACATGATTTTAGACCTTGTTTAGTGCCACAAACATCATTTTAGACCTTGTTTAGTGCCACAAACATGATTTTAGACCTTGTTTAGTGCCACAAACATGATTTTAGACCTTGTTTAGTGTCACAAACATGTTTTTAGACCTTGTTTAGTGCCATAATCATGTTTGTAGACCTTGTTTAGTCTCACAAACATGTTTTTAGACCTTGTTTAGTGTCACAAACATGTTTTTAGACCTTGTTTAGTGTCACAAACATGTTTTTAGACCTTGTTTAGTGCCATAAACATGATTTTAGACCTTGTTTAGTGCCGCAAACATCATTTTAGACCTTGTTTAGTGCCGCAAACATCATTTTAGACCTTGTTTAGTGTCACAAACATGTTTTTAGACCTTGTTTAGCTCCACAAACATGATTTTAGACCTTGTTTAGTGCCACAAACATGATTTTAGACCTTGTTTAGTGCCACAAACATGATTTTAGACCTTGTTTAGTGTCACAAACATGTTTTTAGACCTTGTTTAGTCTCACAAACATGTTTTTAGACCTTGTTTAGTGCCACAAACATGATTTTAGACCTTGTTTAGTGCCGCAAACATGATTTTAGACCTTGTTTAGTGTCACAAACATGTTTTTAGACCTTGTTTAGCTCCACAAACATCATTTTAGACCTTGTTTAGTGCCACAAACATGATTTTAGACCTTGTTTAGTGCCACAAACATCATTTTAGACCTTGTTTAGTGCCACAAACATGATTTTAGACCTTGTTTAGTGCCACAAACATGATTTTAGACCTTGTTTAGTGTCACAAACATGTTTTTAGACCTTGTTTAGTGCCATAATCATGTTTGTAGACCTTGTTTAGTCTCACAAACATGTTTTTAGACCTTGTTTAGTGCCACAAACATGATTTTAGACCTTGTTTAGTGCCGCAAACATCATTTTAGAGCTTGTTTAGTGCCGCAAACATGATTTTAGACCTTGTTTAGTGCCACAAACATGTTTTTAGACCTTGTTTAGTGCCACAAACATGATTTTAGACCTTGTTTAGTGCCACAAACATGATTTTAGACCTTGTTTAGTGTCACAAACATGTTTTTAGACCTTGTTTAGTCTCACAAACATGTTTTTAGACCTTGTTTAGTGCCACAAACATGATTTTAGACCTTGTTTAGTGCCGCAAACATGATTTTAGACCTTGTTTAGTGTCACAAACATGTTTTTAGACCTTGTTTAGCTCCACAAACATCATTTTAGACCTTGTTTAGTGCCACAAACATGATTTTAGACCTTGTTTAGTGCCACAAACATCATTTTAGACCTTGTTTAGTGCCACAAACATGATTTTAGACCTTGTTTAGTGTCACAAACATGTTTTTAGACCTTGTTTAGTGCCATAATCATGTTTGTAGACCTTGTTTAGTCTCACAAACATGTTTTTAGACCTTGTTTAGTGCCACAAACATGATTTTAGACCTTGTTTAGTGCCGCAAACATCATTTTAGAGCTTGTTTAGTGCCGCAAACATGATTTTAGACCTTGTTTAGTGCCACAAACATGTTTTTAGACCTTGTTTAGTGTCACAAACATGTTTTTAGACCTTGTTTAGTGTCACAAACATGATTTTAGACCTTGTTTAGTGCCGCAAACATCATTTTAGACCTTGTTTAGTGCCACAAACATCATTTTAGACCTTGTTTAGTGCCATAAACATGTTTGTAGACCTTGTTTAGTCTCACAAACATGTTTTTAGACCTTGTTTAGTGCCACAAACATGATTTTAGACCTTGTTTAGTGCCGCAAACATCATTTTAGACCTTGTTTAGTGTCACAAACATGTTTTTAGACCTTGTTTAGCTCCACAAACATGATTTTAGACCTTGTTTAGTGCCACAAACATGATTTTAGACCTTGTTTAGTGCCACAAACATGATTTTAGACCTTGTTTAGTGTCACAAACATGTTTTTAGACCTTGTTTAGTCTCACAAACATGTTTTTAGACCTTGTTTAGTGCCACAAACATGATTTTAGACCTTGTTTAGTGCCGCAAACATGATTTTAGACCTTGTTTAGTGTCACAAACATGTTTTTAGACCTTGTTTAGCTCCACAAACATCATTTTAGACCTTGTTTAGTGCCACAAACATGATTTTAGACCTTGTTTAGTGCCACAAACATCATTTTAGACCTTGTTTAGTGCCACAAACATGATTTTAGACCTTGTTTAGTGCCACAAACATGATTTTAGACCTTGTTTAGTGTCACAAACATGTTTTTAGACCTTGTTTAGTGCCATAATCATGTTTGTAGACCTTGTTTAGTCTCACAAACATGTTTTTAGACCTTGTTTAGTGCCACAAACATGATTTTAGACCTTGTTTAGTGCCGCAAACATCATTTTAGAGCTTGTTTAGTGCCGCAAACATGATTTTAGACCTTGTTTAGTGCCACAAACATGTTTTTAGACCTTGTTTAGTGTCACAAACATGTTTTTAGACCTTGTTTAGTGTCACAAACATGATTTTAGACCTTGTTTAGTGCCATAATCATGTTTGTAGACCTTGTTTAGTCTCACAAACATGTTTTTAGACCTTGTTTAGTGCCACAAACATGATTTTAGACCTTGTTTAGTGCCGCAAACATCATTTTAGAGCTTGTTTAGTGCCGCAAACATGATTTTAGACCTTGTTTAGTGCCACAAACATGTTTTTAGACCTTGTTTAGTGCCACAAACATGATTTTAGACCTTGTTTAGTGCCACAAACATGATTTTAGACCTTGTTTAGTGTCACAAACATGTTTTTAGACCTTGTTTAGTCTCACAAACATGTTTTTAGACCTTGTTTAGTGCCACAAACATGATTTTAGACCTTGTTTAGTGCCGCAAACATGATTTTAGACCTTGTTTAGTGTCACAAACATGTTTTTAGACCTTGTTTAGCTCCACAAACATCATTTTAGACCTTGTTTAGTGCCACAAACATGATTTTAGACCTTGTTTAGTGCCACAAACATCATTTTAGACCTTGTTTAGTGCCACAAACATGATTTTAGACCTTGTTTAGTGTCACAAACATGTTTTTAGACCTTGTTTAGTGCCATAATCATGTTTGTAGACCTTGTTTAGTCTCACAAACATGTTTTTAGACCTTGTTTAGTGCCACAAACATGATTTTAGACCTTGTTTAGTGCCGCAAACATCATTTTAGAGCTTGTTTAGTGCCGCAAACATGATTTTAGACCTTGTTTAGTGCCACAAACATGTTTTTAGACCTTGTTTAGTGTCACAAACATGTTTTTAGACCTTGTTTAGTGTCACAAACATGATTTTAGACCTTGTTTAGTGCCGCAAACATCATTTTAGAGCTTGTTTAGTGCCGCAAACATGATTTTAGACCTTGTTTAGTGCCACAAACATGTTTTTAGACCTTGTTTAGTGTCACAAACATGTTTTTAGACCTTGTTTAGCTCCACAAACATGTTTTTAGACCTTGTTTAGCTCCACAAACATCATTTTAGACCTTGTTAAGTGCCATAAACATGTTTTTAGACCTTGTTTAGTGTCACAAACATGTTTTTAGACCTTGTTTAGTGTCACAAACATGTTTTTAGACCTTGTTTAGTGCCATAAACATGTTTGTAGACCTTGTTTAGTCTCACAAACATGTTTTTAGACCTTGTTTAGTGCCACAAACATGATTTTAGACCTTGTTTAGTGCCGCAAACATGATTTTAGACCTTGTTTAGTGTCACAAACATGTTTTTAGACCTTGTTTAGCGCCACAAACATTTTAGACCTTGTTTAGTGCCACAAACATGATTTTAGACCTTGTTTAGTGCCACAAACATCATTTTAGACCTTGTTTAGTGCCACAAACATGATTTTAGACCTTGTTTAGTGTCACAAACATGTTTTTAGACCTTGTTTAGTGCCATAATCATGTTTGTAGACCTTGTTTAGTCTCACAAACATGTTTTTAGACCTTGTTTAGTGCCACAAACATGATTTTAGACCTTGTTTAGTGCCGCAAACATCATTTTAGAGCTTGTTTAGTGCCGCAAACATGATTTTAGACCTTGTTTAGTGTCACAAACATGTTTTTAGACCTTGTTTAGTGCCATAATCATGTTTGTAGACCTTGTTTAGTCTCACAAACATGTTTTTAGACCTTGTTTAGTGCCACAAACATGATTTTAGACCTTGTTTAGTGCCGCAAACATCATTTTAGAGCTTGTTTAGTGCCGCAAACATGATTTTAGACCTTGTTTAGTGCCACAAACATGTTTTTAGACCTTGTTTAGTGTCACAAACATGTTTTTAGACCTTGTTTAGTGTCACAAACATGATTTTAGACCTTGTTTAGTGCCGCAAACATCATTTTAGAGCTTGTTTAGTGCCGCAAACATGATTTTAGACCTTGTTTAGTGCCACAAACATGTTTTTAGACCTTGTTTAGTGTCACAAACATGTTTTTAGACCTTGTTTAGCTCCACAAACATCATTTTAGACCTTGTTTAGTGCCATAAACATGTTTTTAGACCTTGTTTAGTGTCACAAACATGTTTTTAGACCTTGTTTAGCTCCACAAACATCATTTTAGACCTTGTTAAGTGCCATAAACATGTTTTTAGACCTTGTTTAGTGTCACAAACATGTTTTTAGACCTTGTTTAGTGTCACAAACATGTTTTTAGACCTTGTTTAGTGCCATAAACATGTTTGTAGACCTTGTTTAGTCTCACAAACATGTTTTTAGACCTTGTTTAGTGCCACAAACATGATTTTAGACCTTGTTTAGTGTCACAAACATGTTTTTAGACCTTGTTTAGCTCCACAAACATGATTTTAGACCTTGTTTAGTGCCACAAACATGATTTTAGACCTTGTTTAGTGTCACAAACATGTTTTTAGACCTTGTTTAGTCTCACAAACATGTTTTTAGACCTTGTTTAGTGTCACAAACATGTTTTTAGACCTTGTTTAGTGCCATAAACATGTTTGTAGACCTTGTTTAGTCTCACAAACATGTTTTTAGACCTTGTTTAGTGCCACAAACATGATTTTAGACCTTGTTTAGTGTCACAAACATGTTTTTAGACCTTGTTTAGCTCCACAAACATGATTTTAGACCTTGTTTAGTGCCACAAACATGATTTTAGACCTTGTTTAGTGTCACAAACATGTTTTTAGACCTTGTTTAGTCTCACAAACATGTTTTTAGACCTTGTTTAGTGCCACAAACATGATTTTAGACCTTGTTTAGTGCCGCAAACATGATTTTAGACCTTGTTTAGTGTCACAAACATGTTTTTAGACCTTGTTTAGCGCCACAAACATTTTAGACCTTGTTTAGTGCCACAAACATGATTTTAGACCTTGTTTAGTGCCACAAACATCATTTTAGACCTTGTTTAGTGCCACAAACATGATTTTAGACCTTGTTTAGTGCCACAAACATGATTTTAGACCTTGTTTAGTGTCACAAACATGTTTTTAGACCTTGTTTAGTGCCATAATCATGTTTGTAGACCTTGTTTAGTCTCACAAACATGTTTTTAGACCTTGTTTAGTGCCACAAACATGATTTTAGACCTTGTTTAGTGCCGCAAACATCATTTTAGAGCTTGTTTAGTGCCGCAAACATGATTTTAGACCTTGTTTAGTGCCACAAACATGTTTTTAGACCTTGTTTAGTGTCACAAACATGTTTTTAGACCTTGTTTAGCTCCACAAACATCATTTTAGACCTTGTTTAGTGCCATAAACATGTTTTTAGACCTTGTTTAGTGTCACAAACATGTTTTTAGACCTTGTTTAGCTCCACAAACATCATTTTAGACCTTGTTAAGTGCCATAAACATGTTTTTAGACCTTGTTTAGTGTCACAAACATGTTTTTAGACCTTGTTTAGTGTCACAAACATGTTTTTAGACCTTGTTTAGTGCCATAAACATGTTTGTAGACCTTGTTTAGTCTCACAAACATGTTTTTAGACCTTGTTTAGTGCCACAAACATGATTTTAGACCTTGTTTAGTGTCACAAACATGTTTTTAGACCTTGTTTAGCTCCACAAACATGATTTTAGACCTTGTTTAGTGCCACAAACATGATTTTAGACCTTGTTTAGTGTCACAAACATGTTTTTAGACCTTGTTT
Source organism: Oncorhynchus clarkii lewisi (assembly GCF_045791955.1). NCBI lineage: Eukaryota > Metazoa > Chordata > Actinopteri > Salmoniformes > Salmonidae > Oncorhynchus > Oncorhynchus clarkii. The sequence goes on from NW_027257942.1 coordinate 377,414, forward strand.
AGTCTCACAAACATGTTTTTAGACCTTGTTTAGTGTCACAAACATGTTTTTAGACCTTGTTTAGTGCCATAAACATGTTTGTAGACCTTGTTTAGTCTCACAAACATGTTTTTAGACCTTGTTTAGTGCCACAAACATGATTTTAGACCTTGTTTAGTGTCACAAACATGTTTTTAGACCTTGTTTAGCTCCACAAACATGATTTTAGACCTTGTTTAGTGCCACAAACATGATTTTAGACCTTGTTTAGTGTCACAAACATGTTTTTAGACCTTGTTTAGTCTCACAAACATGTTTTTAGACCTTGTTTAGTGCCACAAACATGATTTTAGACCTTGTTTAGTGCCGCAAACATGATTTTAGACCTTGTTTAGTGTCACAAACATGTTTTTAGACCTTGTTTAGCGCCACAAACATTTTAGACCTTGTTTAGTGCCACAAACATGATTTTAGACCTTGTTTAGTGCCACAAACATCATTTTAGACCTTGTTTAGTGCCACAAACATGATTTTAGACCTTGTTTAGTGCCACAAACATGATTTTAGACCTTGTTTAGTGTCACAAACATGTTTTTAGACCTTGTTTAGTGCCATAATCATGTTTGTAGACCTTGTTTAGTCTCACAAACATGTTTTTAGACCTTGTTTAGTGCCACAAACATGATTTTAGACCTTGTTTAGTGCCGCAAACATCATTTTAGAGCTTGTTTAGTGCCGCAAACATGATTTTAGACCTTGTTTAGTGTCACAAACATGTTTTTAGACCTTGTTTAGTGCCATAATCATGTTTGTAGACCTTGTTTAGTCTCACAAACATGTTTTTAGACCTTGTTTAGTGCCACAAACATGATTTTAGACCTTGTTTAGTGCCGCAAACATCATTTTAGAGCTTGTTTAGTGCCGCAAACATGATTTTAGACCTTGTTTAGTGCCACAAACATGTTTTTAGACCTTGTTTAGTGTCACAAACATGTTTTTAGACCTTGTTTAGTGTCACAAACATGATTTTAGACCTTGTTTAGTGCCGCAAACATCATTTTAGAGCTTGTTTAGTGCCGCAAACATGATTTTAGACCTTGTTTAGTGCCACAAACATGTTTTTAGACCTTGTTTAGTGTCACAAACATGTTTTTAGACCTTGTTTAGCTCCACAAACATCATTTTAGACCTTGTTTAGTGCCATAAACATGTTTTTAGACCTTGTTTAGTGTCACAAACATGTTTTTAGACCTTGTTTAGCTCCACAAACATCATTTTAGACCTTGTTAAGTGCCATAAACATGTTTTTAGACCTTGTTTAGTGTCACAAACATGTTTTTAGACCTTGTTTAGTGTCACAAACATGTTTTTAGACCTTGTTTAGTGCCATAAACATGTTTGTAGACCTTGTTTAGTCTCACAAACATGTTTTTAGACCTTGTTTAGTGCCACAAACATGATTTTAGACCTTGTTTAGTGTCACAAACATGTTTTTAGACCTTGTTTAGTGCCATAATCATGTTTGTAGACCTTGTTTAGTCTCACAAACATGTTTTTAGACCTTGTTTAGTGCCACAAACATGATTTTAGACCTTGTTTAGTGCCGCAAACATCATTTTAGAGCTTGTTTAGTGCCGCAAACATGATTTTAGACCTTGTTTAGTGTCACAAACATGTTTTTAGACCTTGTTTAGTGCCATAATCATGTTTGTAGACCTTGTTTAGTCTCACAAACATGTTTTTAGACCTTGTTTAGTGCCACAAACATGATTTTAGACCTTGTTTAGTGCCGCAAACATCATTTTAGAGCTTGTTTAGTGCCGCAAACATGATTTTAGACCTTGTTTAGTGCCACAAACATGTTTTTAGACCTTGTTTAGTGTCACAAACATGTTTTTAGACCTTGTTTAGTGTCACAAACATGATTTTAGACCTTGTTTAGTGCCGCAAACATCATTTTAGAGCTTGTTTAGTGCCGCAAACATGATTTTAGACCTTGTTTAGTGCCACAAACATGTTTTTAGACCTTGTTTAGTGTCACAAACATGTTTTTAGACCTTGTTTAGCTCCACAAACATCATTTTAGACCTTGTTTAGTGCCATAAACATGTTTTTAGACCTTGTTTAGTGTCACAAACATGTTTTTAGACCTTGTTTAGCTCCACAAACATCATTTTAGACCTTGTTAAGTGCCATAAACATGTTTTTAGACCTTGTTTAGTGTCACAAACATGTTTTTAGACCTTGTTTAGTGTCACAAACATGTTTTTAGACCTTGTTTAGTGCCATAAACATGTTTGTAGACCTTGTTTAGTCTCACAAACATGTTTTTAGACCTTGTTTAGTGCCACAAACATGATTTTAGACCTTGTTTAGTGTCACAAACATGTTTTTAGACCTTGTTTAGCTCCACAAACATGATTTTAGACCTTGTTTAGTGCCACAAACATGATTTTAGACCTTGTTTAGTGTCACAAACATGTTTTTAGACCTTGTTTAGTCTCACAAACATGTTTTTAGACCTTGTTTAGTGTCACAAACATGTTTTTAGACCTTGTTTAGTGCCATAAACATGTTTGTAGACCTTGTTTAGTCTCACAAACATGTTTTTAGACCTTGTTTAGTGCCACAAACATGATTTTAGACCTTGTTTAGTGTCACAAACATGTTTTTAGACCTTGTTTAGCTCCACAAACATGATTTTAGACCTTGTTTAGTGCCACAAACATGATTTTAGACCTTGTTTAGTGCCGCAAACATGATTTTAGACCTTGTTTAGTGTCACAAACATGTTTTTAGACCTTGTTTAGCGCCACAAACATTTTAGACCTTGTTTAGTGCCACAAACATGATTTTAGACCTTGTTTAGTGCCACAAACATCATTTTAGACCTTGTTTAGTGCCACAAACATGATTTTAGACCTTGTTTAGTGCCACAAACATGATTTTAGACCTTGTTTAGTGTCACAAACATGTTTTTAGACCTTGTTTAGTGCCATAATCATGTTTGTAGACCTTGTTTAGTGCCACAAACATGATTTTAGACCTTGTTTAGTGCCACAAACATCATTTTAGACCTTGTTTAGTGCCACAAACATGATTTTAGACCTTGTTTAGTGCCACAAACATGATTTTAGACCTTGTTTAGTGTCACAAACATGTTTTTAGACCTTGTTTAGTGCCATAATCATGTTTGTAGACCTTGTTTAGTCTCACAAACATGTTTTTAGACCTTGTTTAGTGCCACAAACATGATTTTAGACCTTGTTTAGTGCCGCAAACATCATTTTAGAGCTTGTTTAGTGCCGCAAACATGATTTTAGACCTTGTTTAGTGTCACAAACATGTTTTTAGACCTTGTTTAGTGCCATAATCATGTTTGTAGACCTTGTTTAGTCTCACAAACATGTTTTTAGACCTTGTTTAGTGCCACAAACATGATTTTAGACCTTGTATAGTGCCGCAAACATCATTTTAGAGCTTGTTTAGTGCCGCAAACATGATTTTAGACCTTGTTTAGTGCCACAAACATGTTTTTAGACCTTGTTTAGTGTCACAAACATGATTTTAGACCTTGTTTAGTGCCGCAAACATCATTTTAGAGCTTGTTTAGTGCCGCAAACATGATTTTAGACCTTGTTTAGTGCCACAAACATGTTTTTAGACCTTGTTTAGTGTCACAAACATGTTTTTAGACCTTGTTTAGCTCCACAAACATCATTTTAGACCTTGTTTAGTGCCATAAACATGTTTTTAGACCTTGTTTAGTGTCACAAACATGTTTTTAGACCTTGTTTAGCTCCACAAACATCATTTTAGACCTTGTTAAGTGCCATAAACATGTTTTTAGACCTTGTTTAGTGTCACAAACATGTTTTTAGACCTTGTTTAGTGTCACAAACATGTTTTTAGACCTTGTTTAGTGCCATAAACATGTTTGTAGACCTTGTTTAGTCTCACAAACATGTTTTTAGACCTTGTTTAGTGCCACAAACATGATTTTAGACCTTGTTTAGTGTCACAAACATGTTTTTAGACCTTGTTTAGCTCCACAAACATGATTTTAGACCTTGTTTAGTGCCACAAACATGATTTTAGACCTTGTTTAGTGTCACAAACATGTTTTTAGACCTTGTTTAGTCTCACAAACATGTTTTTAGACCTTGTTTAGTGCCACAAACATGATTTTAGACCTTGTTTAGTGCCGCAAACATGATTTTAGACCTTGTTTAGTGTCACAAACATGTTTTTAGACCTTGTTTAGCGCCACAAACATTTTAGACCTTGTTTAGTGCCACAAACATGATTTTAGACCTTGTTTAGTGCCACAAACATCATTTTAGACCTTGTTTAGTGCCACAAACATGATTTTAGACCTTGTTTAGTGCCACAAACATGATTTTAGACCTTGTTTAGTGTCACAAACATGTTTTTAGACCTTGTTTAGTGCCATAATCATGTTTGTAGACCTTGTTTAGTCTCACAAACATGTTTTTAGACCTTGTTTAGTGCCACAAACATGATTTTAGACCTTGTTTAGTGCCGCAAACATCATTTTAGAGCTTGTTTAGTGCCGCAAACATGATTTTAGACCTTGTTTAGTGCCACAAACATGTTTTTAGACCTTGTTTAGTGCCACAAACATGATTTTAGACCTTGTTTAGTGCCGCAAACATCATTTTAGAGCTTGTTTAGTGCCGCAAACATGATTTTAGACCTTGTTTAGCTCCACAAACATCATTTTAGACCTTGTTTAGTGTCACAAACATGTTTTTAGACCTTGTTTAGCTCCACAAACATCATTTTAGACCTTGTTTAGTGCCACAAACATGATTTTAGACCTTGTTTAGTGCCATAAACATGTTTTTAGACCTTGTTTAGCTCCACAAACATCATTTTAGACCTTGTTTAGTGCCACAAACATCATTTTAGACCTTGTTTAGTGCCACAAACATGATTTTAGACCTTGTTTAGTGCCACAAACATGATTTTAGACCTTTTTTAGTGCCGCAAACATCATTTTAGACCTTGTTTAGTGTCACAAACATGTTTTTAGACCTTGTTTAGTGTCACAAACATGTTTTTAGACCTTGTTTAGTGTCACAAACATGTTTTTAGACCTTGTTTAGTGTCACAAACATGTTTTTAGACCTTGTTTAGTGTCACAAACATGTTTTTAGACCTTGTTTAGCTCCACAAACATCATTTTAGACCTTGTTTAGTGCCACAAACATGATTTTAGACCTTGTTTAGTGCCACAAATATGATTTTAGACCTTGTTTAGCTCCACAAACATCATTTTAGACCTTGTTTAGTGCCATAAACATGTTTTTAGACCTTGTTTAGTGTCACAAACATGTTTTTAGACCTTGTTTAGTGTCACAAACATGTTTTTAGACCTTGTTTAGTGCCATAAACATGTTTTTAGACCTTGTTTAGTGCCACAAACATCATTTTAGACCTTGTTTAGTGCCACAAACATCATTTTAGACCTTGTTTAGTGCCACAAACATGTTTTTAGACCTTGTTTAGTGTCACAAACATGTTTTTAGACCTTGTTTAGTGTCACAAACATGTTTTTAGACCTTGTTTAGCTCCACAAACATCATTTTAGACCTTGTTTAGTGCCACAAACATGTTTTTAGACCTTGTTTAGTGTCACAAACATGTTTTTAGACCTTGTTTAGTGTCACAAACATGTTTTTAGACCTTGTTTAGCTCCACAAACATCATTTTAGACCTTGTTTAGTGCCACAAACATCATTTTAGACCTTGTTTAGTGCCACAAACATGATTTTAGACCTTGTTTAGTGCCACAAACATGATTTTAGACCTTTTTTAGTGCCGCAAACATCATTTTAGACCTTGTTTAGTGTCACAAACATGTTTTTAGACCTTGTTTAGTGTCACAAACATGTTTTTAGACCTTGTTTAGCTCCACAAACATCATTTTAGACCTTGTTTAGTGCCACAAACATGATTTTAGACCTTGTTTAGTGCCACAAACATGATTTTAGACCTTGTTTAGTGTCACAAACATGTTTTTAGACCTTGTTTAGCTCCACAAACATCATTTTAGACCTTGTTTAGTGCCATAAACATGTTTTTAGACCTTGTTTAGTGCCACAAACATGATTTTAGACCTTTTTTAGTGCCGCAAACATCATTTTAGAGCTTGTTTAGTGCCGCAAACATGATTTTAGACCTTGTTTAGTGCCACAAACATGTTTTTAGACCTTGTTTAGTGCCATAAACATGTTTTTAGACCTTGTTTAGCTCCACAAACATCATTTTAGACCTTGTTAAGTGCCATAAACATGTTTTTAGACCTTGTTTAGTGTCACAAACATGTTTTTAGACCTTGTTTAGTGCCATAAACATGTTTTTAGACCTTGTTTAGTGTCACAAACATGTTTTTAGACCTTGTTTAGTGCCATAAACATGTTTGTAGACCTTGTTTAGTGCCATAAACATGTTTGTAGACCTTGTTTAGTCTCACAAACATGTTTTTAGACCTTGTTTAGTGCCGCAAACATCATTTTAGAGCTTGTTTAGTGCCGCAAACATGATTTTAGACCTTGTTTAGTGCCACAAACATGTTTTTAGACCTTGTTTAGTGTCACAAACATGTTTTTAGACCTTGTTTAGTGTCACAAACATGATTTTAGACCTTGTTTAGTGTCACAAACATGTTTTTAGACCTTGTTTAGCTCCACAAACATGATTTTAGACCTTGTTTAGTGCCACAAACATGATTTTAGACCTTGTTTAGTGCCACAAACATGATTTTAGACCTTGTTTAGTGTCACAAACATGTTTTTAGACCTTGTTTAGTCTCACAAACATGTTTTTAGACCTTGTTTAGTGCCACAAACATGATTTTAGACCTTGTTTAGTGCCGCAAACATGATTTTAGACCTTGTTTAGTGTCACAAACATGTTTTTAGACCTTGTTTAGCTCCACAAACATCATTTTAGACCTTGTTTAGTGTCACAAACATGTTTTTAGACCTTGTTTAGTGCCATAAACATGTTTTTAGACCTTGTTTAGTGTCACAAACATCATTTTAGACCTTGTTTAGTGCCATAAACATGTTTTTAGACCTTGTTTAGTGTCACAAACATGTTTTTAGACCTTGTTTAGTGCCATAAACATGTTTTTAGACCTTGTTTAGTGCCATAAACATGTTTGTAGACCTTGTTTAGTCTCACAAACATGTTTTTAGACCTTGTTTAGTGCCACAAACATGATTTTAGACCTTGTTTAGTGCCGCAAACATCATTTTAGACCTTGTTTAGTGTCACAAACATGTTTTTAGACCTTGTTTAGCTCCACAAACATGATTTTAGACCTTGTTTAGTGCCACAAACATGATTTTAGACCTTGTTTAGTGCCACAAACATGATTTTAGACCTTGTTTAGTGTCACAAACATGTTTTTAGACCTTGTTTAGTCTCACAAACATGTTTTTAGACCTTGTTTAGTGCCACAAACATGATTTTAGACCTTGTTTAGTGCCGCAAACATGATTTTAGACCTTGTTTAGTGTCACAAACATGATTTTAGACCTTGTTTAGTGCCACAAACATCATTTTAGACCTTGTTTAGTGCCACAAACATGATTTTAGACCTTGTTTAGTGCCACAAACATGATTTTAGACCTTGTTTAGTGCCATAAACATGTTTGTAGACCTTGTTTAGTCTCACAAACATGTTTTTAGACCTTGTTTAGTGCCACAAACATGATTTTAGACCTTGTTTAGTGCCGCAAACATCATTTTAGACCTTGTTTAGTGTCACAAACATGTTTTTAGACCTTGTTTAGCTCCACAAACATGATTTTAGACCTTGTTTAGTGCCACAAACATGATTTTAGACCTTGTTTAGTGCCACAAACATGATTTTAGACCTTGTTTAGTGTCACAAACATGTTTTTAGACCTTGTTTAGTCTCACAAACATGTTTTTAGACCTTGTTTAGTGCCACAAACATGATTTTAGACCTTGTTTAGTGCCGCAAACATGATTTTAGACCTTGTTTAGTGTCACAAACATGATTTTAGACCTTGTTTAGTGCCACAAACATCATTTTAGACCTTGTTTAGTGCCACAAACATGATTTTAGACCTTGTTTAGTGCCACAAACATGATTTTAGACCTTGTTTAGTGTCACAAACATGTTTTTAGACCTTGTTTAGTGCCATAATCATGTTTGTAGACCTTGTTTAGTCTCACAAACATGTTTTTAGACCTTGTTTAGTGCCACAAACATGATTTTAGACCTTGTTTAGTGCCGCAAACATCATTTTAGAGCTTGTTTAGTGCCGCAAACATGATTTTAGACCTTGTTTAGTGCCACAAACATGTTTTTAGACCTTGTTTAGTGTCACAAACATGTTTTTAGACCTTGTTTAGTGTCACAAACATGATTTTAGACCTTGTTTAGTGCCATAATCATGTTTGTAGACCTTGTTTAGTCTCACAAACATGTTTTTAGACCTTGTTTAGTGCCACAAACATGATTTTAGACCTTGTTTAGTGCCGCAAACATCATTTTAGAGCTTGTTTAGTGCCGCAAACATGATTTTAGACCTTGTTTAGTGCCACAAACATGTTTTTAGACCTTGTTTAGTGCCACAAACATGATTTTAGACCTTGTTTAGTGCCACAAACATGATTTTAGACCTTGTTTAGTGTCACAAACATGTTTTTAGACCTTGTTTAGTCTCACAAACATGTTTTTAGACCTTGTTTAGTGCCACAAACATGATTTTAGACCTTGTTTAGTGCCGCAAACATGATTTTAGACCTTGTTTAGTGTCACAAACATGTTTTTAGACCTTGTTTAGCTCCACAAACATCATTTTAGACCTTGTTTAGTGCCACAAACATGATTTTAGACCTTGTTTAGTGCCACAAACATCATTTTAGACCTTGTTTAGTGCCACAAACATGATTTTAGACCTTGTTTAGTGCCACAAACATGATTTTAGACCTTGTTTAGTGTCACAAACATGTTTTTAGACCTTGTTTAGTGCCATAATCATGTTTGTAGACCTTGTTTAGTCTCACAAACATGTTTTTAGACCTTGTTTAGTGCCACAAACATGATTTTAGACCTTGTTTAGTGCCGCAAACATCATTTTAGAGCTTGTTTAGTGCCGCAAACATGATTTTAGACCTTGTTTAGTGCCACAAACATGTTTTTAGACCTTGTTTAGTGTCACAAACATGTTTTTAGACCTTGTTTAGTGTCACAAACATGATTTTAGACCTTGTTTAGTGCCGCAAACATCATTTTAGAGCTTGTTTAGTGCCGCAAACATGATTTTAGACCTTGTTTAGTGCCACAAACATGTTTTTAGACCTTGTTTAGTGTCACAAACATGTTTTTAGACCTTGTTTAGCTCCACAAACATCATTTTAGACCTTGTTTAGTGCCATAAACATGTTTTTAGACCTTGTTTAGTGTCACAAACATGTTTTTAGACCTTGTTTAGTGCCATAAACATGTTTTTAGACCTTGTTTAGCTCCACAAACATCATTTTAGACCTTGTTTAGTGCCACAAACATCATTTTAGACCTTGTTTAGTGCCACAAACATGATTTTAGACCTTGTTTAGTGTCACAAACATGTTTTTAGACCTTGTTTAGTGTCACAAACATGTTTTTAGACCTTGTTTAGTGTCACAAACATGTTTTTAGACCTTGTTTAGCTCCACAAACATCATTTTAGACCTTGTTTAGTGCCACAAACATGATTTTAGACCTTGTTTAGTGCCACAAATATGATTTTAGACCTTGTTTAGCTCCACAAACATCATTTTAGACCTTGTTTAGTGCCATAAACATGTTTTTAGACCTTGTTTAGTGTCACAAACATGTTTTTAGACCTTGTTTAGTGTCACAAACATGTTTTTAGACCTTGTTTAGTGCCATAAACATGTTTTTAGACCTTGTTTAGTGCCACAAACATCATTTTAGACCTTGTTTAGTGCCACAAACATCATTTTAGACCTTGTTTAGTGCCACAAACATGTTTTTAGACCTTGTTTAGTGTCACAAACATGTTTTTAGACCTTGTTTAGTGTCACAAACATGTTTTTAGACCTTGTTTAGCTCCACAAACATCATTTTAGACCTTGTTTAGTGCCACAAACATGTTTTTAGACCTTGTTTAGTGTCACAAACATGTTTTTAGACCTTGTTTAGTGTCACAAACATGTTTTTAGACCTTGCTTAGCTCCACAAACATCATTTTAGACCTTGTTTAGTGCCACAAACATCATTTTAGACCTTGTTTAGTGCCACAAACATGATTTTAGACCTTGTTTAGTGCCACAAACATGATTTTAGACCTTTTTTAGTGCCGCAAACATCATTTTAGACCTTGTTTAGTGTCACAAACATGTTTTTAGACCTTGTTTAGTGTCACAAACATGTTTTTAGACCTTGTTTAGCTCCACAAACATCATTTTAGACCTTGTTTAGTGCCACAAACATGATTTTAGACCTTGTTTAGTGCCACAAACATGATTTTAGACCTTGTTTAGTGTCACAAACATGTTTTTAGACCTTGTTTAGCTCCACAAACATCATTTTAGACCTTGTTTAGTGCCATAAACATGTTTTTAGACCTTGTTTAGTGCCACAAACATGATTTTAGACCTTTTTTAGTGCCGCAAACATCATTTTAGAGCTTGTTTAGTGCCGCAAACATGATTTTAGACCTTGTTTAGTGCCACAAACATGTTTTTAGACCTTGTTTAGTGCCATAAACATGTTTTTAGACCTTGTTTAGCTCCACAAACATCATTTTAGACCTTGTTAAGTGCCATAAACATGTTTTTAGACCTTGTTTAGTGTCACAAACATGTTTTTAGACCTTGTTTAGTGCCATAAACATGTTTTTAGACCTTGTTTAGTGTCACAAACATGTTTTTAGACCTTGTTTAGTGCCATAAACATGTTTGTAGACCTTGTTTAGTCTCACAAACATGTTTTTAGACCTTGTTTAGTGCCGCAAACATCATTTTAGAGCTTGTTTAGTGCCGCAAACATGATTTTAGACCTTGTTTAGTGCCACAAACATGTTTTTAGACCTTGTTTAGTGTCACAAACATGTTTTTAGACCTTGTTTAGTGTCACAAACATGATTTTAGACCTTGTTTAGTGTCACAAACATGTTTTTAGACCTTGTTTAGCTCCACAAACATGATTTTAGACCTTGTTTAGTGCCACAAACATGATTTTAGACCTTGTTTAGTGCCACAAACATGATTTTAGACCTTGTTTAGTGTCACAAACATGTTTTTAGACCTTGTTTAGTCTCACAAACATGTTTTTAGACCTTGTTTAGTGCCACAAACATGATTTTAGACGTTGTTTAGTGCCGCAAACATGATTTTAGACCTTGTTTAGTGTCACAAACATGTTTTTAGACCTTGTTTAGCTCCACAAACATCATTTTAGACCTTGTTTAGTGCCACAAACATGATTTTAGACCTTGTTTAGTGCCACAAACATCATTTTAGACCTTGTTTAGTGCCACAAACATGATTTTAGACCTTGTTTAGTGCCACAAACATGATTTTAGACCTTGTTTAGTGTCACAAACATGTTTTTAGACCTTGTTTAGTGCCATAATCATGTTTGTAGACCTTGTTTAGTCTCACAAACATGTTTTTAGACCTTGTTTAGTGCCACAAACATGATTTTAGACCTTGTTTAGTGCCGCAAACATCATTTTAGAGCTTGTTTAGTGCCGCAAACATGATTTTAGACCTTGTTTAGTGCTACAAACATGTTTTTAGACCTTGTTTAGTGTCACAAACATGTTTTTAGACCTTGTTTAGTGCCACAAACATCATTTTAGACCTTGTTTAGTGCCACAAACATGATTTTAGACCTTGTTTAGTGCCACAAACATGATTTTAGACCTTGTTTAGTGTCACAAACATGTTTTTAGACCTTGTTTAGTCTCACAAACATGTTTTTAGACCTTGTTTAGTGCCACAAACATGATTTTAGACGTTGTTTAGTGCCGCAAACATGATTTTAGACCTTGTTTAGTGTCACAAACATGTTTTTAGACCTTGTTTAGCTCCACAAACATCATTTTAGACCTTGTTTAGTGCCACAAACATGATTTTAGACCTTGTTTAGTGCCACAAACATCATTTTAGACCTTGTTTAGTGCCACAAACATGATTTTAGACCTTGTTTAGTGCCACAAACATGATTTTAGACCTTGTTTAGTGTCACAAACATGTTTTTAGACCTTGTTTAGTGCCATAATCATGTTTGTAGACCTTGTTTAGTCTCACAAACATGTTTTTAGACCTTGTTTAGTGCCACAAACATGATTTTAGACCTTGTTTAGTGCCGCAAACATCATTTTAGAGCTTGTTTAGTGCCGCAAACATGATTTTAGACCTTGTTTAGTGCTACAAACATGTTTTTAGACCTTGTTTAGTGTCACAAACATGTTTTTAGACCTTGTTTAGTGTCACAAACATGATTTTAGACCTTGTTTAGTGCCATAATCATGTTTGTAGACCTTGTTTAGTCTCACAAACATGTTTTTAGACCTTGTTTAGTGCCACAAACATGATTTTAGACCTTGTTTAGTGCCATAAACATGTTTTTAGACCTTGTTTAGTGTCACAAACATGTTTTTAGACCTTGTTTAGCTCCACAAACATCATTTTAGACCTTGTTAAGTGCCATAAACATGTTTTTAGACCTTGTTTAGTGTCACAAACATGTTTTTAGACCTTGTTTAGTGCCATAAACATGTTTTTAGACCTTGTTTAGTGTCACAAACATGATTTTAGACCTTGTTTAGTGCCATAAACATGTTTGTAGACCTTGTTTAGTCTCACAAACATGATTTTAGACCTTGTTTAGTGCCACAAACATGATTTTAGACCTTGTTTAGTGCCATAATCATGTTTGTAGACCTTGTTTAGTCTCACAAACATGTTTTTAGACCTTGTTTAGTGCCACAAACATGATTTTAGACCTTGTTTAGTGCCATAAACATGTTTTTAGACCTTGTTTAGTGTCACAAACATGTTTTTAGACCTTGTTTAGTGCCATAAACATGTTTTTAGACCTTGTTTAGTGTCACAAACATGATTTTAGACCTTGTTTAGTGCCATAAACATGTTTGTAGACCTTGTTTAGTCTCACAAACATGATTTTAGACCTTGTTTAGTGCCACAAACATGATTTTAGACCTTGTTTAGTGCCATAATCATGTTTGTAGACCTTGTTTAGTCTCACAAACATGTTTTTAGACCTTGTTTAGTGCCACAAACATGATTTTAGACCTTGTTTAGTGCCATAAACATGTTTTTAGACCTTGTTTAGTGTCACAAACATGTTTTTAGACCTTGTTTAGCTCCACAAACATCATTTTAGACCTTGTTAAGTGCCATAAACATGTTTTTAGACCTTGTTTAGTGTCACAAACATGTTTTTAGACCTTGTTTAGTGCCATAAACATGTTTTTAGACCTTGTTTAGTGTCACAAACATGATTTTAGACCTTGTTTAGTGTCACAAACATGTTTTTAGACCTTGTTTAGTGCCATAATCATGTTTGTAGACCTTGTTTAGTGCCGCAAACATGATTTTAGACCTTGTTTAGCTCCACAAACATGATTTTAGACCTTGTTTAGTGTCACAAACATGTTTTTAGACCTTGTTTAGCTCCACAAACATCATTTTAGACCTTGTTTAGTGCCACAAACATGATTTTAGACCTTGTTTAGTGCCACAAACATCATTTTAGACCTTGTTTAGTGCCACAAACATGATTTTAGACCTTGTTTAGTGCCACAAACATGATTTTAGACCTTGTTTAGTGTCACAAACATGTTTTTAGACCTTGTTTAGTGCCATAATCATGTTTGTAGACCTTGTTTAGTCTCACAAACATGTTTTTAGACCTTGTTTAGTGCCACAAACATGATTTTAGACCTTGTTTAGTGCCGCAAACATCATTTTAGAGCTTGTTTAGTGCCGCAAACATGATTTTAGACCTTGTTTAGTGCCACAAACATGTTTTTAGACCTTGTTTAGTGTCACAAACATGTTTTTAGACCTTGTTTAGTGTCACAAACATGATTTTAGACCTTGTTTAGTGCCATAATCATGTTTGTAGACCTTGTTTAGTCTCACAAACATGTTTTTAGACCTTGTTTAGTGCCACAAACATGATTTTAGACCTTGTTTAGTGCCACAAACATGATTTTAGACCTTGTTTAGTGCCACAAACATGATTTTAGACCTTGTTTAGTGTCACAAACATGTTTTAAGACCTTGTTTAGTGCCATAATCATGTTTGTAGACCTTGTTTAGTGCCGCAAACATGATTTTAGACCTTGTTTAGTGTCACAAACATGTTTTTAGACCTTGTTTAACTCCACAAACATCATTTTAGACCTTGTTTAGTGCCACAAACATGATTTTAGACCTTGTTTAGTGCCACAAACATCATTTTAGACCTTGTTTAGTGCCACAAACATGATTTTAGACCTTGTTTAGTGCCACAAACATGATTTTAGACCTTGTTTAGTGTCACAAACATGTTTTTAGACCTTGTTTAGTGCCATAATCATGTTTGTAGACCTTGTTTAGTCTCACAAACATGTTTTTAGACCTTGTTTAGTGCCACAAACATGATTTTAGACCTTGTTTAGTGCCGCAAACATCATTTTAGAGCTTGTTTAGTGCCGCAAACATGATTTTAGACCTTGTTTAGTGCCACAAACATGTTTTTAGACCTTGTTTAGTGTCACAAACATGTTTTTAGACCTTGTTTAGTGTCACAAACATGATGTTAGACCTTGTTTAGTGCCATAATCATGTTTGTAGACCTTGTTTAGTCTCACAAACATGTTTTTAGACCTTGTTTAGTGCCACAAACATGATTTTAGACCTTGTTTAGTGCCGCAAACATCATTTTAGAGCTTGTTTAGTGCCGCAAACATGATTTTAGACCTTGTTTAGTGCCACAAACATGTTTTTAGACCTTGTTTAGTGTCACAAACATGTTTTTAGACCTTGTTTAGCTCCACAAACATCATTTTAGACCTTGTTTAGTGCCATAAACATGTTTTTAGACCTTGTTTAGTGTCACAAACATGTTTTTAGACCTTGTTTAGCTCCACAAACATCATTTTAGACCTTGTTAAGTGCCATAAACATGTTTTTAGACCTTGTTTAGTGTCACAAACATGTTTTTAGACCTTGTTTAGTGCCACAAACATGATTTTAGAACTTGTTTAGTGCCGCAAACATCATTTTAGAGCTTGTTTAGTGCCGCAAACATCATTTTAGAGCTTGTTTAGTGCCGCAAACATGATTTTAGACCTTGTTTAGTGTCACAAACATGTTTTTAGACCTTGTTTAGTGTCACAAACATGATTTTAGACCTTGTTTAGTGCCATAATCATGTTTGTAGACCTTGTTTAGTCTCACAAACATGTTTTTAGACCTTGTTTAGTGCCACAAACATGATTTTAGACCTTGTTTAGTGCCGCAAACATCATTTTAGAGCTTGTTTAGTGCCGCAAACATGATTTTAGACCTTGTTTAGTGCCACAAACATGTTTTTAGACCTTGTTTAGTGCCACAAACATGATTTTAGACCTTGTTTAGTGCCACAAACATGATTTTAGACCTTGTTTAGTGCCACAAACATGATTTTAGACCTTGTTTAGTGTCACAAACATGTTTTTAGACCTTGTTTAGCTCCACAAACATCATTTTAGACCTTGTTTAGTGCCACAAACATGATTTTAGACCTTGTTTAGTGCCACAAACATCATTTTAGACCTTGTTTAGTGCCACAAACATGATTTTAGACCTTGTTTAGTGCCACAAACATGATTTTAGACCTTGTTTAGTGTCACAAACATGTTTTTAGACCTTGTTTAGTGCCATAATCATGTTTGTAGACCTTGTTTAGTCTCACAAACATGTTTTTAGACCTTGTTTAGTGCCACAAACATCATTTTAGACCTTGTTAAGTGCCATAAACATGTTTTTAGACCTTGTTTAGTGTCACAAACATGTTTTTAGACCTTGTTTAGTGCCACAAACATGATTTTAGAACTTGTTTAGTGCCGCAAACATCATTTTAGAGCTTGTTTAGTGCCGCAAACATCATTTTAGAGCTTGTTTAGTGCCGCAAACATGATTTTAGACCTTGTTTAGTGTCACAAACATGTTTTTAGACCTTGTTTAGTGTCACAAACATGATTTTAGACCTTGTTTAGTGCCATAATCATGTTTGTAGACCTTGTTTAGTCTCACAAACATGTTTTTAGACCTTGTTTAGTGCCACAAACATGATTTTAGACCTTGTTTAGTGCCGCAAACATCATTTTAGAGCTTGTTTAGTGCCGCAAACATGATTTTAGACCTTGTTTAGTGCCACAAACATGTTTTTAGACCTTGTTTAGTGCCACAAACATGATTTTAGACCTTGTTTAGTGCCACAAACATGATTTTAGACCTTGTTTAGTGCCGCAAACATGATTTTAGACCTTGTTTAGTGTCACAAACATGTTTTTAGACCTTGTTTAGCTCCACAAACATCATTTTAGACCTTGTTTAGTGCCACAAACATGATTTTAGACCTTGTTTAGTGCCACAAACATCATTTTAGACCTTGTTTAGTGCCACAAACATGATTTTAGACCTTGTTTAGTGCCACAAACATGATTTTAGACCTTGTTTAGTGTCACAAACATGTTTTTAGACCTTGTTTAGTGCCATAATCATGTTTGTAGACCTTGTTTAGTCTCACAAACATGTTTTTAGACCTTGTTTAGTGCCACAAACATGATTTTAGAGCTTGTTTAGTGCCGCAAACATCATTTTAGACCTTGTTTAGTGTCACAAACATGTTTTTAGACCTTGTTTAGTGTCACAAACATGTTTTTAGACCTTGTTTAGTGCCATAAACATGTTTTTAGACCTTGTTTAGTGTCACAAACATGTTTTTAGACCTTGTTTAGTGCCATAAACATGTTTGTAGACCTTGTTTAGTCTCACAAACATGTTTTTAGACCTTGTTTAGTGCCACAAACATGATTTTAGACCTTGTTTAGTGCCGCAAACATCATTTTAGAGCTTGTTTAGTGCCGCAAACATGATTTTAGACCTTGTTTAGTGCCACAAACATGTTTTTAGACCTTGTTTAGTGCCACAAACATGTTTTTAGACCTTGTTTAGTGTCACAAACATGTTTTTAGACCTTGTTTAGTGTCACAAACATGATTTTAGACCTTGTTTAGTGTCACAAACATGTTTTTAGACCTTGTTTAGCTCCACAAACATGATTTTAGACCTTGTTTAGTGTCACAAACATGTTTTTAGACCTTGTTTAGCTCCACAAACATGATTTTAGACCTTGTTTAGTGCCACAAACATGATTTTAGACCTTGTTTAGTGCCGCAAACATCATTTTAGAGCTTGTTTAGTGCCGCAAACATGATTTTAGACCTTGTTTAGTGTCACAAACATGTTTTTAGACCTTGTTTAGTGTCACAAACATGATTTTAGACCTTGTTTAGTGCCATAATCATGTTTGTAGACCTTGTTTAGTCTCACAAACATGTTTTTAGACCTTGTTTAGTGCCACAAACATGATTTTAGACCTTGTTTAGTGCCGCAAACATCATTTTAGAGCTTGTTTAGTGCCGCAAACATGATTTTAGACCTTGTTTAGTGCCACAAACATGTTTTTAGACCTTGTTTAGTGCCACAAACATGATTTTAGACCTTGTTTAGTGCCACAAACATGATTTTAGACCTTGTTTAGTGCCGCAAACATGATTTTAGACCTTGTTTAGTGTCACAAACATGTTTTTAGACCTTGTTTAGCTCCACAAACATCATTTTAGACCTTGTTTAGTGCCACAAACATGATTTTAGACCTTGTTTAGTGCCACAAACATCATTTTAGACCTTGTTTAGTGCCACAAACATGATTTTAGACCTTGTTTAGTGCCACAAACATGATTTTAGACCTTGTTTAGTGTCACAAACATGTTTTTAGACCTTGTTTAGTGCCATAATCATGTTTGTAGACCTTGTTTAGTCTCACAAACATGTTTTTAGACCTTGTTTAGTGCCACAAACATCATTTTAGACCTTGTTAAGTGCCATAAACATGTTTTTAGACCTTGTTTAGTGTCACAAACATGTTTTTAGACCTTGTTTAGTGCCACAAACATGATTTTAGAACTTGTTTAGTGCCGCAAACATCATTTTAGAGCTTGTTTAGTGCCGCAAACATCATTTTAGAGCTTGTTTAGTGCCGCAAACATGATTTTAGACCTTGTTTAGTGTCACAAACATGTTTTTAGACCTTGTTTAGTGTCACAAACATGATTTTAGACCTTGTTTAGTGCCATAATCATGTTTGTAGACCTTGTTTAGTCTCACAAACATGTTTTTAGACCTTGTTTAGTGCCACAAACATGATTTTAGACCTTGTTTAGTGCCGCAAACATCATTTTAGAGCTTGTTTAGTGCCGCAAACATGATTTTAGACCTTGTTTAGTGCCACAAACATGTTTTTAGACCTTGTTTAGTGCCACAAACATGATTTTAGACCTTGTTTAGTGTCACAAACATGATTTTAGACCTTGTTTAGTGCCATAATCATGTTTGTAGACCTTGTTTAGTCTCACAAACATGTTTTTAGACCTTGTTTAGTGCCACAAACATGATTTTAGACCTTGTTTAGTGCCGCAAACATCATTTTAGAGCTTGTTTAGTGCCGCAAACATGATTTTAGACCTTGTTTAGTGCCACAAACATGTTTTTAGACCTTGTTTAGTGCCACAAACATGATTTTAGACCTTGTTTAGTGCCACAAACATGATTTTAGACCTTGTTTAGTGCCGCAAACATGATTTTAGACCTTGTTTAGTGTCACAAACATGTTTTTAGACCTTGTTTAGCTCCACAAACATCATTTTAGACCTTGTTTAGTGCCACAAACATGATTTTAGACCTTGTTTAGTGCCACAAACATCATTTTAGACCTTGTTTAGTGCCACAAACATCATTTTAGACCTTGTTTAGTGCCACAAACATGATTTTAGACCTTGTTTAGTGTCACAAACATGTTTTTAGACCTTGTTTAGTGCCATAATCATGTTTGTAGACCTTGTTTAGTCTCACAAACATGTTTTTAGACCTTGTTTAGTGCCACAAACATGATTTTAGAGCTTGTTTAGTGCCGCAAACATCATTTTAGACCTTGTTTAGTGTCACAAACATGTTTTTAGACCTTGTTTAGTGTCACAAACATGTTTTTAGACCTTGTTTAGTGCCATAAACATGTTTTTAGACCTTGTTTAGTGTCACAAACATGTTTTTAGACCTTGTTTAGTGCCATAAACATGTTTGTAGACCTTGTTTAGTCTCACAAACATGTTTTTAGACCTTGTTTAGTGCCACAAACATGATTTTAGACCTTGTTTAGTGCCGCAAACATCATTTTAGAGCTTGTTTAGTGCCGCAAACATGATTTTAGACCTTGTTTAGTGCCACAAACATGTTTTTAGACCTTGTTTAGTGCCACAAACATGTTTTTAGACCTTGTTTAGTGTCACAAACATGTTTTTAGACCTTGTTTAGTGTCACAAACATGATTTTAGACCTTGTTTAGTGTCACAAACATGTTTTTAGACCTTGTTTAGCTCCACAAACATGATTTTAGACCTTGTTTAGTGTCACAAACATGTTTTTAGACCTTGTTTAGCTCCACAAACATGATTTTAGACCTTGTTTAGTGCCACAAACATGATTTTAGACCTTGTTTAGTGCCGCAAACATCATTTTAGAGCTTGTTTAGTGCCGCAAACATGATTTTAGACCTTGTTTAGTGTCACAAACATGTTTTTAGACCTTGTTTAGTGTCACAAACATGATTTTAGACCTTGTTTAGTGCCATAATCATGTTTGTAGACCTTGTTTAGTCTCACAAACATGTTTTTAGACCTTGTTTAGTGCCACAAACATGATTTTAGACCTTGTTTAGTGCCGCAAACATCATTTTAGAGCTTGTTTAGTGCCGCAAACATGATTTTAGACCTTGTTTAGTGCCACAAACATGTTTTTAGACCTTGTTTAGTGCCACAAACATGATTTTAGACCTTGTTTAGTGCCACAAACATGATTTTAGACCTTGTTTAGTGCCGCAAACATGATTTTAGACCTTGTTTAGTGTCACAAACATGTTTTTAGACCTTGTTTAGCTCCACAAACATCATTTTAGACCTTGTTTAGTGCCACAAACATGATTTTAGACCTTGTTTAGTGCCACAAACATCATTTTAGACCTTGTTTAGTGCCACAAACATGATTTTAGACCTTGTTTAGTGCCACAAACATGATTTTAGACCTTGTTTAGTGTCACAAACATGTTTTTAGACCTTGTTTAGTGCCATAATCATGTTTGTAGACCTTGTTTAGTCTCACAAACATGTTTTTAGACCTTGTTTAGTGCCACAAACATCATTTTAGACCTTGTTAAGTGCCATAAACATGTTTTTAGACCTTGTTTAGTGTCACAAACATGTTTTTAGACCTTGTTTAGTGCCACAAACATGATTTTAGAACTTGTTTAGTGCCGCAAACATCATTTTAGAGCTTGTTTAGTGCCGCAAACATCATTTTAGAGCTTGTTTAGTGCCGCAAACATGATTTTAGACCTTGTTTAGTGTCACAAACATGTTTTTAGACCTTGTTTAGTGTCACAAACATGATTTTAGACCTTGTTTAGTGCCATAATCATGTTTGTAGACCTTGTTTAGTCTCACAAACATGTTTTTAGACCTTGTTTAGTGCCACAAACATGATTTTAGACCTTGTTTAGTGCCGCAAACATCATTTTAGAGCTTGTTTAGTGCCGCAAACATGATTTTAGACCTTGTTTAGTGCCACAAACATGTTTTTAGACCTTGTTTAGTGCCACAAACATGATTTTAGACCTTGTTTAGTGCCACAAACATGATTTTAGACCTTGTTTAGTGCCGCAAACATGATTTTAGACCTTGTTTAGTGTCACAAACATGTTTTTAGACCTTGTTTAGCTCCACAAACATCATTTTAGACCTTGTTTAGTGCCACAAACATGATTTTAGACCTTGTTTAGTGCCACAAACATCATTTTAGACCTTGTTTAGTGCCACAAACATGATTTTAGACCTTGTTTAGTGCCACAAACATGATTTTAGACCTTGTTTAGTGTCACAAACATGTTTTTAGACCTTGTTTAGTGCCATAATCATGTTTGTAGACCTTGTTTAGTCTCACAAACATGTTTTTAGACCTTGTTTAGTGCCACAAACATGATTTTAGAGCTTGTTTAGTGCCGCAAACATCATTTTAGACCTTGTTTAGTGTCACAAACATGTTTTTAGACCTTGTTTAGTGTCACAAACATGTTTTTAGACCTTGTTTAGTGCCATAAACATGTTTTTAGACCTTGTTTAGTGTCACAAACATGTTTTTAGACCTTGTTTAGTGCCATAAACATGTTTGTAGACCTTGTTTAGTCTCACAAACATGTTTTTAGACCTTGTTTAGTGCCACAAACATGATTTTAGACCTTGTTTAGTGCCGCAAACATCATTTTAGAGCTTGTTTAGTGCCGCAAACATGATTTTAGACCTTGTTTAGTGCCACAAACATGTTTTTAGACCTTGTTTAGTGCCACAAACATGTTTTTAGACCTTGTTTAGTGTCACAAACATGTTTTTAGACCTTGTTTAGTGTCACAAACATGATTTTAGACCTTGTTTAGTGTCACAAACATGTTTTTAGACCTTGTTTAGCTCCACAAACATGATTTTAGACCTTGTTTAGTGTCACAAACATGTTTTTAGACCTTGTTTAGCTCCACAAACATGATTTTAGACCTTGTTTAGTGCCACAAACATGATTTTAGACCTTGTTTAGTGCCACAAACATCATTTTAGACCTTGTTTAGTGCCACAAACATGATTTTAGACCTTGTTTAGTGCCACAAACATGATTTTAGACCTTGTTTAGTGTCACAAACATGTTTTTAGACCTTGTTTAGTGCCATAATCATGTTTGTAGACCTTGTTTAGTCTCACAAACATGTTTTTAGACCTTGTTTAGTGCCACAAACATGATTTTAGACCTTGTTTAGTGCCGCAAACATCATTTTAGAGCTTGTTTAGTGCCGCAAACATGATTTTAGACCTTGTTTAGTGCCACAAACATGTTTTTAGACCTTGTTTAGTGTCACAAACATGTTTTTAGACCTTGTTTAGTGTCACAAACATGATTTTAGACCTTGTTTAGTGCCGCAAACATGATTTTAGACCTTGTTTAGTGTCACAAACATGTTTTTAGACCTTGTTTAGCTCCACAAACATCATTTTAGACCTTGTTTAGTGCCACAAACATGATTTTAGACCTTGTTTAGTGCCACAAACATCATTTTAGACCTTGTTTAGTGCCACAAACATGATTTTAGACCTTGTTTAGTGCCACAAACATGATTTTAGACCTTGTTTAGTGTCACAAACATGTTTTTAGACCTTGTTTAGTGCCATAATCATGTTTGTAGACCTTGTTTAGTCTCACAAACATGTTTTTAGACCTTGTTTAGTGCCACAAACATGATTTTAGACCTTGTTTAGTGCCGCAAACATCATTTTAGAGCTTGTTTAGTGCCGCAAACATGATTTTAGACCTTGTTTAGTGCCACAAACATGTTTTTAGACCTTGTTTAGTGTCACAAACATGTTTTTAGACCTTGTTTAGTGTCACAAACATGATTTTAGACCTTGTTTAGTGCCATAATCATGTTTGTAGACCTTGTTTAGTCTCACAAACATGTTTTTAGACCTTGTTTAGTGCCACAAACATGATTTTAGACCTTGTTTAGTGCCATAAACATGTTTTTAGAACTTGTTTAGTGTCACAAACATGTTTTTAGACCTTGTTTAGCTCCACAAACATCATTTTAGACCTTGTTAAGTGCCATAAACATGTTTTTAGACCTTGTTTAGTGTCACAAACATGTTTTTAGACCTTGTTTAGTGCCACAAACATGATTTTAGACCTTGT
This sequence comes from Oncorhynchus clarkii lewisi, assembly GCF_045791955.1. Lineage (NCBI taxonomy): Eukaryota > Metazoa > Chordata > Actinopteri > Salmoniformes > Salmonidae > Oncorhynchus > Oncorhynchus clarkii. The sequence continues at coordinate 400,529 of NW_027257942.1, forward strand.
TTAGTGCCATAAACATGTTTTTAGACCTTGTTTAGTGTCACAAACATGTTTTTAGACCTTGTTTAGCTCCACAAACATCATTTTAGACCTTGTTAAGTGCCATAAACATGTTTTTAGACCTTGTTTAGTGTCACAAACATGTTTTTAGACCTTGTTTAGTGCCATAAACATGTTTTTAGACCTTGTTTAGTGTCACAAACATGATTTTAGACCTTGTTTAGTGTCACAAACATGTTTTTAGACCTTGTTTAGTGCCATAATCATGTTTGTAGACCTTGTTTAGTGCCGCAAACATGATTTTAGACCTTGTTTAGCTCCACAAACATGATTTTAGACCTTGTTTAGTGTCACAAACATGTTTTTAGACCTTGTTTAGCTCCACAAACATCATTTTAGACCTTGTTTAGTGCCACAAACATGATTTTAGACCTTGTTTAGTGCCACAAACATCATTTTAGACCTTGTTTAGTGCCACAAACATGATTTTAGACCTTGTTTAGTGCCACAAACATGATTTTAGACCTTGTTTAGTGTCACAAACATGTTTTTAGACCTTGTTTAGTGCCATAATCATGTTTGTAGACCTTGTTTAGTCTCACAAACATGTTTTTAGACCTTGTTTAGTGCCACAAACATGATTTTAGACCTTGTTTAGTGCCGCAAACATCATTTTAGAGCTTGTTTAGTGCCGCAAACATGATTTTAGACCTTGTTTAGTGCCACAAACATGTTTTTAGACCTTGTTTAGTGTCACAAACATGTTTTTAGACCTTGTTTAGTGTCACAAACATGATTTTAGACCTTGTTTAGTGCCATAATCATGTTTGTAGACCTTGTTTAGTCTCACAAACATGTTTTTAGACCTTGTTTAGTGCCACAAACATGATTTTAGACCTTGTTTAGTGCCACAAACATGATTTTAGACCTTGTTTAGTGCCACAAACATGATTTTAGACCTTGTTTAGTGTCACAAACATGTTTTAAGACCTTGTTTAGTGCCATAATCATGTTTGTAGACCTTGTTTAGTGCCGCAAACATGATTTTAGACCTTGTTTAGTGTCACAAACATGTTTTTAGACCTTGTTTAACTCCACAAACATCATTTTAGACCTTGTTTAGTGCCACAAACATGATTTTAGACCTTGTTTAGTGCCACAAACATCATTTTAGACCTTGTTTAGTGCCACAAACATGATTTTAGACCTTGTTTAGTGCCACAAACATGATTTTAGACCTTGTTTAGTGTCACAAACATGTTTTTAGACCTTGTTTAGTGCCATAATCATGTTTGTAGACCTTGTTTAGTCTCACAAACATGTTTTTAGACCTTGTTTAGTGCCACAAACATGATTTTAGACCTTGTTTAGTGCCGCAAACATCATTTTAGAGCTTGTTTAGTGCCGCAAACATGATTTTAGACCTTGTTTAGTGCCACAAACATGTTTTTAGACCTTGTTTAGTGTCACAAACATGTTTTTAGACCTTGTTTAGTGTCACAAACATGATGTTAGACCTTGTTTAGTGCCATAATCATGTTTGTAGACCTTGTTTAGTCTCACAAACATGTTTTTAGACCTTGTTTAGTGCCACAAACATGATTTTAGACCTTGTTTAGTGCCGCAAACATCATTTTAGAGCTTGTTTAGTGCCGCAAACATGATTTTAGACCTTGTTTAGTGCCACAAACATGTTTTTAGACCTTGTTTAGTGTCACAAACATGTTTTTAGACCTTGTTTAGCTCCACAAACATCATTTTAGACCTTGTTTAGTGCCATAAACATGTTTTTAGACCTTGTTTAGTGTCACAAACATGTTTTTAGACCTTGTTTAGCTCCACAAACATCATTTTAGACCTTGTTAAGTGCCATAAACATGTTTTTAGACCTTGTTTAGTGTCACAAACATGTTTTTAGACCTTGTTTAGTGCCACAAACATGATTTTAGAACTTGTTTAGTGCCGCAAACATCATTTTAGAGCTTGTTTAGTGCCGCAAACATCATTTTAGAGCTTGTTTAGTGCCGCAAACATGATTTTAGACCTTGTTTAGTGTCACAAACATGTTTTTAGACCTTGTTTAGTGTCACAAACATGATTTTAGACCTTGTTTAGTGCCATAATCATGTTTGTAGACCTTGTTTAGTCTCACAAACATGTTTTTAGACCTTGTTTAGTGCCACAAACATGATTTTAGACCTTGTTTAGTGCCGCAAACATCATTTTAGAGCTTGTTTAGTGCCGCAAACATGATTTTAGACCTTGTTTAGTGCCACAAACATGTTTTTAGACCTTGTTTAGTGCCACAAACATGATTTTAGACCTTGTTTAGTGCCACAAACATGATTTTAGACCTTGTTTAGTGCCGCAAACATGATTTTAGACCTTGTTTAGTGTCACAAACATGTTTTTAGACCTTGTTTAGCTCCACAAACATCATTTTAGACCTTGTTTAGTGCCACAAACATGATTTTAGACCTTGTTTAGTGCCACAAACATCATTTTAGACCTTGTTTAGTGCCACAAACATGATTTTAGACCTTGTTTAGTGCCACAAACATGATTTTAGACCTTGTTTAGTGTCACAAACATGTTTTTAGACCTTGTTTAGTGCCATAATCATGTTTGTAGACCTTGTTTAGTCTCACAAACATGTTTTTAGACCTTGTTTAGTGCCACAAACATCATTTTAGACCTTGTTAAGTGCCATAAACATGTTTTTAGACCTTGTTTAGTGTCACAAACATGTTTTTAGACCTTGTTTAGTGCCACAAACATGATTTTAGAACTTGTTTAGTGCCGCAAACATCATTTTAGAGCTTGTTTAGTGCCGCAAACATCATTTTAGAGCTTGTTTAGTGCCGCAAACATGATTTTAGACCTTGTTTAGTGTCACAAACATGTTTTTAGACCTTGTTTAGTGTCACAAACATGATTTTAGACCTTGTTTAGTGCCATAATCATGTTTGTAGACCTTGTTTAGTCTCACAAACATGTTTTTAGACCTTGTTTAGTCTCACAAACATGTTTTTAGACCTTGTTTAGTGCCACAAACATGATTTTAGACCTTGTTTAGTGCCGCAAACATCATTTTAGAGCTTGTTTAGTGCCGCAAACATGATTTTAGACCTTGTTTAGTGCCACAAACATGTTTTTAGACCTTGTTTAGTGCCACAAACATGTTTTTAGACCTTGTTTAGTGTCACAAACATGTTTTTAGACCTTGTTTAGTGTCACAAACATGATTTTAGACCTTGTTTAGTGTCACAAACATGTTTTTAGACCTTGTTTAGCTCCACAAACATGATTTTAGACCTTGTTTAGTGTCACAAACATGTTTTTAGACCTTGTTTAGCTCCACAAACATGATTTTAGACCTTGTTTAGTGCCACAAACATGATTTTAGACCTTGTTTAGTGCCACAAACATCATTTTAGACCTTGTTTAGTGCCACAAACATGATTTTAGACCTTGTTTAGTGCCACAAACATGATTTTAGACCTTGTTTAGTGTCACAAACATGTTTTTAGACCTTGTTTAGTGCCATAATCATGTTTGTAGACCTTGTTTAGTCTCACAAACATGTTTTTAGACCTTGTTTAGTGCCACAAACATGATTTTAGACCTTGTTTAGTGCCGCAAACATCATTTTAGAGCTTGTTTAGTGCCGCAAACATGATTTTAGACCTTGTTTAGTGCCACAAACATGTTTTTAGACCTTGTTTAGTGTCACAAACATGTTTTTAGACCTTGTTTAGTGTCACAAACATGATTTTAGACCTTGTTTAGTGCCGCAAACATGATTTTAGACCTTGTTTAGTGTCACAAACATGTTTTTAGACCTTGTTTAGCTCCACAAACATCATTTTAGACCTTGTTTAGTGCCACAAACATGATTTTAGACCTTGTTTAGTGCCACAAACATCATTTTAGACCTTGTTTAGTGCCACAAACATGATTTTAGACCTTGTTTAGTGCCACAAACATGATTTTAGACCTTGTTTAGTGTCACAAACATGTTTTTAGACCTTGTTTAGTGCCATAATCATGTTTGTAGACCTTGTTTAGTCTCACAAACATGTTTTTAGACCTTGTTTAGTGCCACAAACATGATTTTAGACCTTGTTTAGTGCCGCAAACATCATTTTAGAGCTTGTTTAGTGCCGCAAACATGATTTTAGACCTTGTTTAGTGCCATAATCATGTTTGTAGACCTTGTTTAGTCTCACAAACATGTTTTTAGACCTTGTTTAGTGCCACAAACATCATTTTAGACCTTGTTAAGTGCCATAAACATGTTTTTAGACCTTGTTTAGTGTCACAAACATGTTTTTAGACCTTGTTTAGTGCCACAAACATGATTTTAGAACTTGTTTAGTGCCGCAAACATCATTTTAGAGCTTGTTTAGTGCCGCAAACATCATTTTAGAGCTTGTTTAGTGCCGCAAACATGATTTTAGACCTTGTTTAGTGTCACAAACATGTTTTTAGACCTTGTTTAGTGTCACAAACATGATTTTAGACCTTGTTTAGTGCCATAATCATGTTTGTAGACCTTGTTTAGTCTCACAAACATGTTTTTAGACCTTGTTTAGTGCCACAAACATGATTTTAGACCTTGTTTAGTGCCGCAAACATCATTTTAGAGCTTGTTTAGTGCCGCAAACATGATTTTAGACCTTGTTTAGTGCCACAAACATGTTTTTAGACCTTGTTTAGTGCCACAAACATGATTTTAGACCTTGTTTAGTGCCACAAACATGATTTTAGACCTTGTTTAGTGCCGCAAACATGATTTTAGACCTTGTTTAGTGTCACAAACATGTTTTTAGACCTTGTTTAGCTCCACAAACATCATTTTAGACCTTGTTTAGTGCCACAAACATGATTTTAGACCTTGTTTAGTGCCACAAACATCATTTTAGACCTTGTTTAGTGCCACAAACATGATTTTAGACCTTGTTTAGTGCCACAAACATGATTTTAGACCTTGTTTAGTGTCACAAACATGTTTTTAGACCTTGTTTAGTGCCATAATCATGTTTGTAGACCTTGTTTAGTCTCACAAACATGTTTTTAGACCTTGTTTAGTGCCACAAACATGATTTTAGAGCTTGTTTAGTGCCGCAAACATCATTTTAGACCTTGTTTAGTGTCACAAACATGTTTTTAGACCTTGTTTAGTGTCACAAACATGTTTTTAGACCTTGTTTAGTGCCATAAACATGTTTTTAGACCTTGTTTAGTGTCACAAACATGTTTTTAGACCTTGTTTAGTGCCATAAACATGTTTGTAGACCTTGTTTAGTCTCACAAACATGTTTTTAGACCTTGTTTAGTGCCACAAACATGATTTTAGACCTTGTTTAGTGCCGCAAACATCATTTTAGAGCTTGTTTAGTGCCGCAAACATGATTTTAGACCTTGTTTAGTGCCACAAACATGTTTTTAGACCTTGTTTAGTGCCACAAACATGTTTTTAGACCTTGTTTAGTGTCACAAACATGTTTTTAGACCTTGTTTAGTGTCACAAACATGATTTTAGACCTTGTTTAGTGTCACAAACATGTTTTTAGACCTTGTTTAGCTCCACAAACATGATTTTAGACCTTGTTTAGTGTCACAAACATGTTTTTAGACCTTGTTTAGCTCCACAAACATGATTTTAGACCTTGTTTAGTGCCACAAACATGATTTTAGACCTTGTTTAGTGCCACAAACATCATTTTAGACCTTGTTTAGTGCCACAAACATGATTTTAGACCTTGTTTAGTGCCACAAACATGATTTTAGACCTTGTTTAGTGTCACAAACATGTTTTTAGACCTTGTTTAGTGCCATAATCATGTTTGTAGACCTTGTTTAGTCTCACAAACATGTTTTTAGACCTTGTTTAGTGCCACAAACATGATTTTAGACCTTGTTTAGTGCCGCAAACATCATTTTAGAGCTTGTTTAGTGCCGCAAACATGATTTTAGACCTTGTTTAGTGCCACAAACATGTTTTTAGACCTTGTTTAGTGTCACAAACATGTTTTTAGACCTTGTTTAGTGTCACAAACATGATTTTAGACCTTGTTTAGTGCCGCAAACATGATTTTAGACCTTGTTTAGTGTCACAAACATGTTTTTAGACCTTGTTTAGCTCCACAAACATCATTTTAGACCTTGTTTAGTGCCACAAACATGATTTTAGACCTTGTTTAGTGCCACAAACATCATTTTAGACCTTGTTTAGTGCCACAAACATGATTTTAGACCTTGTTTAGTGCCACAAACATGATTTTAGACCTTGTTTAGTGTCACAAACATGTTTTTAGACCTTGTTTAGTGCCATAATCATGTTTGTAGACCTTGTTTAGTCTCACAAACATGTTTTTAGACCTTGTTTAGTGCCACAAACATGATTTTAGACCTTGTTTAGTGCCGCAAACATCATTTTAGAGCTTGTTTAGTGCCGCAAACATGATTTTAGACCTTGTTTAGTGCCACAAACATGTTTTTAGACCTTGTTTAGTGTCACAAACATGTTTTTAGACCTTGTTTAGTGTCACAAACATGATTTTAGACCTTGTTTAGTGCCATAATCATGTTTGTAGACCTTGTTTAGTCTCACAAACATGTTTTTAGACCTTGTTTAGTGCCACAAACATGATTTTAGACCTTGTTTAGTGCCATAAACATGTTTTTAGACCTTGTTTAGTGTCACAAACATGTTTTTAGACCTTGTTTAGCTCCACAAACATCATTTTAGACCTTGTTAAGTGCCATAAACATGTTTTTAGACCTTGTTTAGTGTCACAAACATGTTTTTAGACCTTGTTTAGTGCCATAAACATGTTTTTAGACCTTGTTTAGTGTCACAAACATGATTTTAGACCTTGTTTAGTGTCACAAACATGTTTTTAGACCTTGTTTAGTGCCATAATCATGTTTGTAGACCTTGTTTAGTGCCGCAAACATGATTTTAGACCTTGTTTAGTGTCACAAACATGTTTTTAGACCTTGTTTAGCTCCACAAACATGATTTTAGACCTTGTTTAGTGTCACAAACATGTTTTTAGACCTTGTTTAGCTCCACAAACATCATTTTAGACCTTGTTTAGTGCCACAAACATGATTTTAGACCTTGTTTAGTGCCACAAACATCATTTTAGACCTTGTTTAGTGCCACAAACATGATTTTAGACCTTGTTTAGTGCCACAAACATGATTTTAGACCTTGTTTAGTGTCACAAACATGTTTTTAGACCTTGTTTAGTGCCATAATCATGTTTGTAGACCTTGTTTAGTCTCACAAACATGTTTTTAGACCTTGTTTAGTGCCACAAACATGATTTTAGACCTTGTTTAGTGCCGCAAACATCATTTTAGAGCTTGTTTAGTGCCGCAAACATGATTTTAGACCTTGTTTAGTGCCACAAACATGTTTTTAGACCTTGTTTAGTGTCACAAACATGTTTTTAGACCTTGTTTAGTGTCACAAACATGATTTTAGACCTTGTTTAGTGCCATAATCATGTTTGTAGACCTTGTTTAGTCTCACAAACATGTTTTTAGACCTTGTTTAGTGCCACAAACATGATTTTAGACCTTGTTTAGTGCCACAAACATGATTTTAGACCTTGTTTAGTGCCACAAACATGATTTTAGACCTTGTTTAGTGTCACAAACATGTTTTTAGACCTTGTTTAGTGCCATAATCATGTTTGTAGACCTTGTTTAGTGCCGCAAACATGATTTTAGACCTTGTTTAGTGTCACAAACATGTTTTTAGACCTTGTTTAGCTCCACAAACATCATTTTAGACCTTGTTTAGTGCCACAAACATGATTTTAGACCTTGTTTAGTGCCACAAACATCATTTTAGACCTTGTTTAGTGCCACAAACATGATTTTAGACCTTGTTTAGTGCCACAAACATGATTTTAGACCTTGTTTAGTGTCACAAACATGTTTTTAGACCTTGTTTAGTGCCATAATCATGTTTGTAGACCTTGTTTAGTCTCACAAACATGTTTTTAGACCTTGTTTAGTGCCACAAACATGATTTTAGACCTTGTTTAGTGCCGCAAACATCATTTTAGAGCTTGTTTAGTGCCGCAAACATGATTTTAGACCTTGTTTAGTGCCACAAACATGTTTTTAGACCTTGTTTAGTGTCACAAACATGTTTTTAGACCTTGTTTAGTGTCACAAACATGATTTTAGACCTTGTTTAGTGCCATAATCATGTTTGTAGACCTTGTTTAGTCTCACAAACATGTTTTTAGACCTTGTTTAGTGCCACAAACATCAATTTAGACCTTGTTTAGTGCCCTAAACATGATTTTAGACCTTGTTTAGTGCCGCAAACATCATTTTAGAGCTTGTTTAGTGCCGCAAACATGATTTTAGACCTTGTTTAGTGCCACAAACATGTTTTTAGACCTTGTTTAGTGTCACAAACATGTTTTTAGACCTTGTTTAGCTCCACAAACATCAATTTAGACCTTGTTTAGTGCCATAAACATGTTTTTAGACCTTGTTTAGTGTCACAAACATGTTTTTAGACCTTGTTTAGCTCCACAAACATCATTTTAGACCTTGTTAAGTGCCATAAACATGTTTTTAGACCTTGTTTAGTGTCACAAACATGTTTTTAGACCTTGTTTAGTGCCACAAACATGATTTTAGACCTTGTTTAGTGCCGCAAACATCATTTTAGAGCTTGTTTAGTGCCGCAAACATGATTTTAGACCTTGTTTAGTGCCACAAACATGTTTTTAGACCTTGTTTAGTGTCACAAACATGTTTTTAGACCTTGTTTAGTGTCACAAACATGATTTTAGACCTTGTTTAGTGTCACAAACATGTTTTTAGACCTTGTTTAGCTCCACAAACATGATTTTAGACCTTGTTTAGTGCCACAAACATGATTTTAGACCTTGTTTAGTGCCACAAACATGATTTTAGACCTTGTTTAGTGTCACAAACATGTTTTTAGACCTTGTTTAGTCTCACAAACATGTTTTTAGACCTTGTTTAGTGCCACAAACATGATTTTAGACCTTGTTTAGTGCCGCAAACATGATTTTAGACCTTGTTTAGTGTCACAAACATGTTTTTAGACCTTGTTTAGCTCCACAAACATGTTTTTAGACCTTGTTTAGTGCCACAAACATGATTTTAGACCTTGTTTAGTGCCGCAAACATCATTTTAGAGCTTGTTTAGTGCCGCAAACATGATTTTAGACCTTGTTTAGTGCCACAAACATGTTTTTAGACCTTGTTTAGTGTCACAAACATGTTTTTAGACCTTGTTTAGTGTCACAAACATGATTTTAGACCTTGTTTAGCTCCACAAACATGATTTTAGACCTTGTTTAGTGCCACAAACATGATTTTAGACCTTGTTTAGTGTCACAAACATGTTTTTAGACCTTGTTTAGTCTCACAAACATGTTTTTAGACCTTGTTTAGTGCCACAAACATGATTTTAGACCTTGTTTAGTGCCGCAAACATGATTTTAGACCTTGTTTAGTGTCACAAACATGTTTTTAGACCTTGTTTAGCTCCACAAACATGATTTTAGACCTTGTTTAGTGCCATAATCATGTTTGTAGACCTTGTTTAGTCTCACAAACATGTTTTTAGACCTTGTTTAGTGCCACAAACATGATTTTAGACCTTGTTTAGTGCCGCAAACATCATTTTAGAGCTTGTTTAGTGCCGCAAACATGATTTTAGACCTTGTTTAGTGCCACAAACATGATTTTAGACCTTGTTTAGTGTCACAAACATGTTTTTAGACCTTGTTTAGTCTCACAAACATGTTTTTAGACCTTGTTTAGTGCCACAAACATGATTTTAGACCTTGTTTAGTGTCACAAACATGTTTTTAGACCTTGTTTAGTCTCACAAACATGTTTTTAGACCTTGTTTAGTGCCACAAACATGATTTTAGACCTTGTTTAGTGCCGCAAACATGATTTTAGACCTTGTTTAGTGTCACAAACATCTTTTTAGACCTTGTTTAGCTCCACAAACATCATTTTAGACCTTGTTTAGTGCCACAAACATGATTTTAGACCTTGTTTAGTGCCACAAACATCATTTTAGACCTTGTTTAGTGCCATAATCATGTTTGTAGACCTTGTTTAGTCTCACAAACATGTTTTTAGACCTTGTTTAGTGCCACAAACATGATTTTAGACCTTGTTTAGTGCCGCAAACATCATTTTAGAGCTTGTTTAGTGCCGCAAACATGATTTTAGACCTTGTTTAGTGCCACAAACATGTTTTTAGACCTTGTTTAGCTCCACAAACATCATTTTAGACCTTGTTTAGTGCCATAAACATGTTTTTAGACCTTGTTTAGTGTCACAAACATGTTTTTAGACCTTGTTTAGCTCCACAAACATCATTTTAGACCTTGTTAAGTGCCATAAACATGTTTTTAGACCTTGTTTAGTGTCACAAACATGTTTTTAGACCTTGTTTAGTGCCATAAACATGTTTTTAGACCTTGTTTAGTGTCACAAACATGTTTTTAGACCTTGTTTAGTGCCATAAACATGTTTGTAGACCTTGTTTAGTCTCACAAACATGATTTTAGACCTTGTTTAGTGCCACAAACATGTTTTTAGACCTTGTTTAGTGTCACAAACATGTTTTTAGACCTTGTTTAGTGTCACAACCATGATTTTAGACCTTGTTTAGTGTCACAAACATGTTTTTAGACCTTGTTTAGCTCCACAAACATCATTTTAGACCTTGTTTAGTGCCATAAACATGTTTTTAGACCTTGTTTAGTGCCATAAACATGTTTTTAGACCTTGTTTAGTGCCACAAACATGATTTTAGACCTTGTTTAGTGTCACAAACATGTTTTTAGACCTTGTTTAGCTCCACAAACATCATTTTAGACCTTGTTTAGTGCCATAAACATGTTTTTAGACCTTGTTTAGTGCCATAAACATGTTTTTAGACCTTGTTTAGTGTCACAAACATGTTTTTAGACCTTGTTTAGTGCCATAAACATGTTTTTAGACCTTGTTTAGCTCCACAAACATCATTTTAGACCTTGTTTAGTGCCACAAACATGATTTTAGACCTTGTTTAGTGTCACAAACATGTTTTTAGACCTTGTTTAGTGCCATAATCATGTTTGTAGACCTTGTTTAGTCTCACAAACATGTTTTTAGACCTTGTTTAGTGCCACAAACATGATTTTAGACCTTGTTTAGTGCCGCAAACATCATTTTAGAGCTTGTTTAGTGCCGCAAACATGATTTTAGACCTTGTTTAGTGCCACAAACATGTTTTTAGACCTTGTTTAGTGTCACAAACATGTTTTTAGACCTTGTTTAGTGTCACAAACATGATTTTAGACCTTGTTTAGCTCCACAAACATCATTTTAGACCTTGTTAAGTGCCATAAACATGTTTTTAGACCTTGTTTAGTGTCACAAACATGTTTTTAGACCTTGTTTAGTGCCATAAACATGTTTTTAGACCTTGTTTAGTGTCACAAACATGTTTTTAGACCTTGTTTAGTGCCATAAACATGTTTGTAGACCTTGTTTAGTCTCACAAACATGATTTTAGACCTTGTTTAGTGCCACAAACATGTTTTTAGACCTTGTTTAGTGTCACAAACATGATTTTAGACCTTGTTTAGTGTCACAAACATGTTTTTAGACCTTGTTTAGCTCCACAAACATCATTTTAGACCTTGTTTAGTGCCACAAACATGATTTTAGACCTTGTTTAGTGCCACAAACATCATTTTAGACCTTGTTTAGTGCCACAAACATGTTTTTAGACCTTGTTTAGTGTCACAAACATGTTTTTAGACCTTGTTTAGTGTCACAAACATGATTTTAGACCTTGTTTAGTGTCACAAACATGTTTTTAGACCTTGTTTAGCTCCACACACATCATTTTAGACCTTGTTTAGTGCCATAAACATGTTTTTAGACCTTGTTTAGTGCCACAAACATGATTTTAGACCTTGTTTAGTGCCGCAAACATCATTTTAGAGCTTGTTTAGTGCCGCAAACATGATTTTAGACCTTGTTTAGTGCCACAAACATGTTTTTAGACCTTGTTTAGTGTCACAAACATGTTTTTAGACCTTGTTTAGTGCCATAAACATGTTTGTAGACCTTGTTTAGTCTCACAAACATGATTTTAGACCTTGTTTAGTGCCACAAACATGTTTTTAGACCTTGTTTAGTGTCACAAACATGATTTTAGACCTTGTTTAGTGTCACAAACATGTTTTTAGACCTTGTTTAGCTCCACAAACATCATTTTAGACCTTGTTTAGTGCCACAAACATGATTTTAGACCTTGTTTAGTGCCACAAACATCATTTTAGACCTTGTTTAGTGCCACAAACATGTTTTTAGACCTTGTTTAGTGTCACAAACATGTTTTTAGACCTTGTTTAGTGTCACAAACATGATTTTAGACCTTGTTTAGTGTCACAAACATGTTTTTAGACCTTGTTTAGCTCCACACACATCATTTTAGACCTTGTTTAGTGCCATAAACATGTTTTTAGACCTTGTTTAGTGCCGCAAACATCATTTTAGAGCTTGTTTAGTGCCGCAAACATGATTTTAGACCTTGTTTAGTGCCACAAACATGTTTTTAGACCTTGTTTAGTGTCACAAACATGTTTTTAGACCTTGTTTAGTGTCACAAACATGATTTTAGACCTTGTTTAGTGTCACAAACATGTTTTTAGACCTTGTTTAGCTCCACAAACATCATTTTAGACCTTGTTTAGTGCCACAAACATCATTTTAGACCTTGTTTAGTGCCACAAACATGTTTTTAGACCTTGTTTAGTGTCACAAACATGTTTTTAGACCTTGTTTAGTGTCACAAACATGATTTTAGACCTTGTTTAGTGTCACAAACATGTTTTTAGACCTTGTTTAGCTCCACACACATCATTTTAGACCTTGTTTAGTGCCATAAACATGTTTTTAGACCTTGTTTAGTGCCACAAACATGATTTTAGACCTTGTTTAGTGCCGCAAACATCATTTTAGAGCTTGTTTAGTGCCGCAAACATGATTTTAGACCTTGTTTAGTGCCACAAACATGTTTTTAGACCTTGTTTAGTGTCACAAACATGTTTTTAGACCTTGTTTAGTGTCACAAACATGATTTTAGACCTTGTTTAGCTCCACAAACATCATTTTAGACCTTGTTAAGTGCCATAAACATGTTTTTAGACCTTGTTTAGTGTCACAAACATGTTTTTAGACCTTGTTTAGTGCCATAAACATGTTTTTAGACCTTGTTTAGTGTCACAAACATGTTTTTAGACCTTGTTTAGTGCCATAAACATGTTTGTAGACCTTGTTTAGTCTCACAAACATGATTTTAGACCTTGTTTAGTGCCACAAACATGTTTTTAGACCTTGTTTAGTGTCACAAACATGTTTTTAGACCTTGTTTAGTGTCACAAACATGATTTTAGACCTTGTTTAGTGTCACAAACATGTTTTTAGACCTTGTTTAGCTCCACAAACATCATTTTAGACCTTGTTTAGTGCCACAAACATGATTTTAGACCTTGTTTAGTGCCACAAACATCATTTTAGACCTTGTTTAGTGCCACAAACATGTTTTTAGACCTTGTTTAGTGTCACAAACATGTTTTTAGACCTTGTTTAGTGTCACAAACATGATTTTAGACCTTGTTTAGTGTCACAAACATGTTTTTAGACCTTGTTTAGCTCCACAAACATCATTTTAGACCTTGTTTAGTGCCATAAACATGTTTTTAGACCTTGTTTAGTGCCATAAACATGTTTTTAGACCTTGTTTAGTGCCATAAACATGATTTTAGACCTTGTTTAGTGCCACAAACATGATTTTAGACCTTTTTTAGTGCCACAAACATGATTTTAGACCTTGTTTAGCTCCACAAACATCATTTTAGACCTTGTTTAGTGCCATAAACATGTTTTTAGACCTTGTTTAGCTCCACAAACATCATTTTAGACCTTGTTTAGTGCCACAAACATGATTTTAGACCTTGTTTAGTGCCACAAACATGTTTTTAGACCTTGTTTAGCTCCACAAACATCATTTTAGACCTTGTTTAGTGCCATAAACATGTTTTTAGACCTTGTTTAGTGTCACAAACATGTTTTTAGACCTTGTTTAGCTCCACAAACATCATTTTAGACCTTGTTAAGTGCCATAAACATGTTTTTAGACCTTGTTTAGTGTCACAAACATGTTTTTAGACCTTGTTTAGTGCCATAAACATGTTTTTAGACCTTGTTTAGTGTCACAAACATGTTTTTAGACCTTGTTTAGTGCCATAAACATGTTTGTAGACCTTGTTTAGTCTCACAAACATGATTTTAGACCTTGTTTAGTGCCACAAACATGTTTTTAGACCTTGTTTAGTGTCACAAACATGTTTTTAGACCTTGTTTAGTGTCACAAACATGATTTTAGACCTTGTTTAGTGTCACAAACATGTTTTTAGACCTTGTTTAGCTCCACAAACATCATTTTAGACCTTGTTTAGTGCCATAAACATGTTTTTAGACCTTGTTTAGTGCCACAAACATGATTTTATACCTTGTTTAGTGTCACAAACATGTTTTTAGACCTTGTTTAGCTCCACAAACATCATTTTAGACCTTGTTTAGTGCCATAAACATGTTTTTAGACCTTGTTTAGTGCCATAAACATGTTTTTAGACCTTGTTTAGTGTCACAAACATGTTTTTAGACCTTGTTTAGTGCCATAAACATGTTTTTAGACCTTGTTTAGCGCCACAAACATCATTTTAGACCTTGTTTAGTGCCACAAACATGATTTTAGACCTTGTTTAGTGTCACAAACATGTTTTTAGACCTTGTTTAGTGCCATAATCATGTTTGTAGACCTTGTTTAGTCTCACAAACATGTTTTTAGACCTTGTTTAGTGCCACAAACATGATTTTAGACCTTGTTTAGTGCCGCAAACATCATTTTAGAGCTTGTTTAGTGCCGCAAACATGATTTTAGACCTTGTTTAGTGCCACAAACATGTTTTTAGACCTTGTTTAGTGTCACAAACATGTTTTTAGACCTTGTTTAGTGTCACAAACATGATTTTAGACCTTGTTTAGCTCCACAAACATCATTTTAGACCTTGTTAAGTGCCATAAACATGTTTTTAGACCTTGTTTAGTGTCACAAACATGTTTTTAGACCTTGTTTAGTGTCACAAACATGTTTTTAGACCTTGTTTAGTGCCATAAACATGTTTGTAGACCTTGTTTAGTCTCACAAACATGATTTTAGACCTTGTTTAGTGCCACAAACATGTTTTTAGACCTTGTTTAGTGTCACAAACATGTTTTTAGACCTTGTTTAGTGTCACAAACATGATTTTAGACCTTGTTTAGTGTCACAAACATGTTTTTAGACCTTGTTTAGCTCCACAAACATCATTTTAGACCTTGTTTAGTGCCACAAACATGATTTTAGACCTTGTTTAGTGCCACAAACATCATTTTAGACCTTGTTTAGTGCCACAAACATCATTTTAGACCTTGTTTAGTGCCATAAACATGTTTTTAGACCTTGTTTAGTGCCACAAACATGATTTTAGACCTTGTTTAGTGCCGCAAACATCATTTTAGAGCTTGTTTAGTGCCGCAAACATGATTTTAGACCTTGTTTAGTGCCACAAACATGATTTTAGACCTTGTTTAGTGCCGCAAACATGATTTTAGACCTTGTTTAGTGTCACAAACATGTTTTTAGACCTTGTTTAGTGTCACAAACATGATTTTAGACCTTGTTTAGTGTCACAAACATGTTTTTAGACCTTGTTTAGCTCCACAAACATGATTTTAGACCTTGTTTAGTGCCACAAACATGATTTTAGACCTTGTTTAGTGCCACAAACATGATTTTAGACCTTGTTTAGTGTCACAAACATGTTTTTAGACCTTGTTTAGTCTCACAAACATGTTTTTAGACCTTGTTTAGTGCCACAAACATGATTTTAGACCTTGTTTAGTGCCGCAAACATGATTTTAGACCTTGTTTAGTGTCACAAACATGTTTTTAGACCTTGTTTAGCTCCACAAACATGTTTTTAGACCTTGTTTAGTGCCACAAACATGATTTTAGACCTTGTTTAGTGCCGCAAACATCATTTTAGAGCTTGTTTAGTGCCGCAAACATGATTTTAGACCTTGTTTAGTGCCACAAACATGTTTTTAGACCTTGTTTAGTGTCACAAACATGTTTTTAGACCTTGTTTAGTGTCACAAACATGATTTTAGACCTTGTTTAGCTCCACAAACATGATTTTAGACCTTGTTTAGTGCCACAAACATGATTTTAGACCTTGTTTAGTGTCACAAACATGTTTTTAGACCTTGTTTAGTCTCACAAACATGATTTTAGACCTTGTTTAGTGTCACAAACATGTTTTTAGACCTTGTTTAGCTCCACAAACATCATTTTAGACCTTGTTTAGTGCCATAAACATGTTTTTAGACCTTGTTTAGTGCCATAAACATGTTTTTAGACCTTGTTTAGTGCCATAAACATGATTTTAGACCTTGTTTAGTGCCACAAACATGATTTTAGACCTTTTTTAGTGCCACAAACATGATTTTAGACCTTGTTTAGCTCCACAAACATCATTTTAGACCTTGTTTAGTGCCATAAACATGTTTTTAGACCTTGTTTAGCTCCACAAACATCATTTTAGACCTTGTTTAGTGCCACAAACATGATTTTAGACCTTGTTTAGTGCCACAAACATGTTTTTAGACCTTGTTTAGCTCCACAAACATCATTTTAGACCTTGTTTAGTGCCATAAACATGTTTTTAGACCTTGTTTAGTGTCACAAACATGTTTTTAGACCTTGTTTAGCTCCACAAACATCATTTTAGACCTTGTTAAGTGCCATAAACATGTTTTTAGACCTTGTTTAGTGTCACAAACATGTTTTTAGACCTTGTTTAGTGCCATAAACATGTTTTTAGACCTTGTTTAGTGTCACAAACATGTTTTTAGACCTTGTTTAGTGCCATAAACATGTTTGTAGACCTTGTTTAGTCTCACAAACATGATTTTAGACCTTGTTTAGTGCCACAAACATGTTTTTAGACCTTGTTTAGTGTCACAAACATGTTTTTAGACCTTGTTTAGTGTCACAAACATGATTTTAGACCTTGTTTAGTGTCACAAACATGTTTTTAGACCTTGTTTAGCTCCACAAACATCATTTTAGACCTTGTTTAGTGCCATAAACATGTTTTTAGACCTTGTTTAGTGCCACAAACATGATTTTATACCTTGTTTAGTGTCACAAACATGTTTTTAGACCTTGTTTAGCTCCACAAACATCATTTTAGACCTTGTTTAGTGCCATAAACATGTTTTTAGACCTTGTTTAGTGCCATAAACATGTTTTTAGACCTTGTTTAGTGTCACAAACATGTTTTTAGACCTTGTTTAGTGCCATAAACATGTTTTTAGACCTTGTTTAGCGCCACAAACATCATTTTAGACCTTGTTTAGTGCCACAAACATGATTTTAGACCTTGTTTAGTGTCACAAACATGTTTTTAGACCTTGTTTAGTGCCATAATCATGTTTGTAGACCTTGTTTAGTCTCACAAACATGTTTTTAGACCTTGTTTAGTGCCACAAACATGATTTTAGACCTTGTTTAGTGCCGCAAACATCATTTTAGAGCTTGTTTAGTGCCGCAAACATGATTTTAGACCTTGTTTAGTGCCACAAACATGTTTTTAGACCTTGTTTAGTGTCACAAACATGTTTTTAGACCTTGTTTAGTGTCACAAACATGATTTTAGACCTTGTTTAGCTCCACAAACATCATTTTAGACCTTGTTAAGTGCCATAAACATGTTTTTAGACCTTGTTTAGTGTCACAAACATGTTTTTAGACCTTGTTTAGTGTCACAAACATGTTTTTAGACCTTGTTTAGTGCCATAAACATGTTTGTAGACCTTGTTTAGTCTCACAAACATGATTTTAGACCTTGTTTAGTGCCACAAACATGTTTTTAGACCTTGTTTAGTGTCACAAACATGTTTTTAGACCTTGTTTAGTGTCACAAACATGATTTTAGACCTTGTTTAGTGTCACAAACATGTTTTTAGACCTTGTTTAGCTCCACAAACATCATTTTAGACCTTGTTTAGTGCCACAAACATGATTTTAGACCTTGTTTAGTGCCACAAACATCATTTTAGACCTTGTTTAGTGCCACAAACATCATTTTAGACCTTGTTTAGTGCCATAAACATGTTTTTAGACCTTGTTTAGTGCCACAAACATGATTTTAGACCTTGTTTAGTGCCGCAAACATCATTTTAGAGCTTGTTTAGTGCCGCAAACATGATTTTAGACCTTGTTTAGTGCCACAAACATGATTTTAGACCTTGTTTAGTGCCGCAAACATGATTTTAGACCTTGTTTAGTGTCACAAACATGTTTTTAGACCTTGTTTAGTGTCACAAACATGATTTTAGACCTTGTTTAGTGTCACAAACATGTTTTTAGACCTTGTTTAGCTCCACAAACATGATTTTAGACCTTGTTTAGTGCCACAAACATGATTTTAGACCTTGTTTAGTGCCACAAACATGATTTTAGACCTTGTTTAGTGTCACAAACATGTTTTTAGACCTTGTTTAGTCTCACAAACATGTTTTTAGACCTTGTTTAGTGCCACAAACATGATTTTAGACCTTGTTTAGTGCCGCAAACATGATTTTAGACCTTGTTTAGTGTCACAAACATGTTTTTAGACCTTGTTTAGCTCCACAAACATGTTTTTAGACCTTGTTTAGTGCCACAAACATGATTTTAGACCTTGTTTAGTGCCGCAAACATCATTTTAGAGCTTGTTTAGTGCCGCAAACATGATTTTAGACCTTGTTTAGTGCCACAAACATGTTTTTAGACCTTGTTTAGTGTCACAAACATGTTTTTAGACCTTGTTTAGCTCCACAAACATGATTTTAGACCTTGTTTAGTGCCATAATCATGTTTGTAGACCTTGTTTAGTCTCACAAACATGTTTTTAGACCTTGTTTAGTGCCACAAACATGATTTTAGACCTTGTTTAGTGCCGCAAACATCATTTTAGAGCTTGTTTAGTGCCGCAAACATGATTTTAGACCTTGTTTAGTGCCACAAACATGATTTTAGACCTTGTTTAGTGTCACAAACATGTTTTTAGACCTTGTTTAGTCTCACAAACATGTTTTTAGACCTTGTTTAGTGCCACAAACATGATTTTAGACCTTGTTTAGTGTCACAAACATGTTTTTAGACCTTGTTTAGTCTCACAAACATGTTTTTAGACCTTGTTTAGTGCCACAAACATGATTTTAGACCTTGTTTAGTGCCGCAAACATGATTTTAGACCTTGTTTAGTGTCACAAACATCTTTTTAGACCTTGTTTAGCTCCACAAACATCATTTTAGACCTTGTTTAGTGCCACAAACATGATTTTAGACCTTGTTTAGTGCCACAAACATCATTTTAGACCTTGTTTAGTGCCATAATCATGTTTGTAGACCTTGTTTAGTCTCACAAACATGTTTTTAGACCTTGTTTAGTGCCACAAACATGATTTTAGACCTTGTTTAGTGCCGCAAACATCATTTTAGAGCTTGTTTAGTGCCGCAAACATGATTTTAGACCTTGTTTAGTGCCACAAACATGTTTTTAGACCTTGTTTAGCTCCACAAACATCATTTTAGACCTTGTTTAGTGCCATAAACATGTTTTTAGACCTTGTTTAGTGTCACAAACATGTTTTTAGACCTTGTTTAGCTCCACAAACATCATTTTAGACCTTGTTAAGTGCCATAAACATGTTTTTAGACCTTGTTTAGTGTCACAAACATGTTTTTAGACCTTGTTTAGTGCCATAAACATGTTTTTAGACCTTGTTTAGTGTCACAAACATGTTTTTAGACCTTGTTTAGTGCCATAAACATGTTTGTAGACCTTGTTTAGTCTCACAAACATGATTTTAGACCTTGTTTAGTGCCACAAACATGTTTTTAGACCTTGTTTAGTGTCACAAACATGTTTTTAGACCTTGTTTAGTGTCACAAACATGATTTTAGACCTTGTTTAGTGTCACAAACATGTTTTTAGACCTTGTTTAGCTCCACAAACATCATTTTAGACCTTGTTTAGTGCCATAAACATGTTTTTAGACCTTGTTTAGTGCCATAAACATGTTTTTAGACCTTGTTTAGTGCCACAAACATGATTTTAGACCTTGTTTAGTGTCACAAACATGTTTTTAGACCTTGTTTAGCTCCACAAACATCATTTTAGACCTTGTTTAGTGCCATAAACATGTTTTTAGACCTTGTTTAGTGCCATAAACATGTTTTTAGACCTTGTTTAGTGTCACAAACATGTTTTTAGACCTTGTTTAGTGCCATAAACATGTTTTTAGACCTTGTTTAGCTCCACAAACATCATTTTAGACCTTGTTTAGTGCCACAAACATGATTTTAGACCTTGTTTAGTGTCACAAACATGTTTTTAGACCTTGTTTAGTGCCATAATCATGTTTGTAGACCTTGTTTAGTCTCACAAACATGTTTTTAGACCTTGTTTAGTGCCACAAACATGATTTTAGACCTTGTTTAGTGCCGCAAACATCATTTTAGAGCTTGTTTAGTGCCGCAAACATGATTTTAGACCTTGTTTAGTGCCACAAACATGTTTTTAGACCTTGTTTAGTGTCACAAACATGTTTTTAGACCTTGTTTAGTGTCACAAACATGATTTTAGACCTTGTTTAGCTCCACAAACATCATTTTAGACCTTGTTAAGTGCCATAAACATGTTTTTAGACCTTGTTTAGTGTCACAAACATGTTTTTAGACCTTGTTTAGTGCCATAAACATGTTTTTAGACCTTGTTTAGTGTCACAAACATGTTTTTAGACCTTGTTTAGTGCCATAAACATGTTTGTAGACCTTGTTTAGTCTCACAAACATGATTTTAGACCTTGTTTAGTGCCACAAACATGTTTTTAGACCTTGTTTAGTGTCACAAACATGATTTTAGACCTTGTTTAGTGTCACAAACATGTTTTTAGACCTTGTTTAGCTCCACAAACATCATTTTAGACCTTGTTTAGTGCCACAAACATGATTTTAGACCTTGTTTAGTGCCACAAACATCATTTTAGACCTTGTTTAGTGCCACAAACATGTTTTTAGACCTTGTTTAGTGTCACAAACATGTTTTTAGACCTTGTTTAGTGTCACAAACATGATTTTAGACCTTGTTTAGTGTCACAAACATGTTTTTAGACCTTGTTTAGCTCCACACACATCATTTTAGACCTTGTTTAGTGCCATAAACATGTTTTTAGACCTTGTTTAGTGCCACAAACATGATTTTAGACCTTGTTTAGTGCCGCAAACATCATTTTAGAGCTTGTTTAGTGCCGCAAACATGATTTTAGACCTTGTTTAGTGCCACAAACATGTTTTTAGACCTTGTTTAGTGTCACAAACATGTTTTTAGACCTTGTTTAGTGCCATAAACATGTTTGTAGACCTTGTTTAGTCTCACAAACATGATTTTAGACCTTGTTTAGTGCCACAAACATGTTTTTAGACCTTGTTTAGTGTCACAAACATGATTTTAGACCTTGTTTAGTGTCACAAACATGTTTTTAGACCTTGTTTAGCTCCACAAACATCATTTTAGACCTTGTTTAGTGCCACAAACATGATTTTAGACCTTGTTTAGTGCCACAAACATCATTTTAGACCTTGTTTAGTGCCACAAACATGTTTTTAGACCTTGTTTAGTGTCACAAACATGTTTTTAGACCTTGTTTAGTGTCACAAACATGATTTTAGACCTTGTTTAGTGTCACAAACATGTTTTTAGACCTTGTTTAGCTCCACACACATCATTTTAGACCTTGTTTAGTGCCATAAACATGTTTTTAGACCTTGTTTAGTGCCGCAAACATCATTTTAGAGCTTGTTTAGTGCCGCAAACATGATTTTAGACCTTGTTTAGTGCCACAAACATGTTTTTAGACCTTGTTTAGTGTCACAAACATGTTTTTAGACCTTGTTTAGTGTCACAAACATGATTTTAGACCTTGTTTAGTGTCACAAACATGTTTTTAGACCTTGTTTAGCTCCACAAACATCATTTTAGACCTTGTTTAGTGCCACAAACATCATTTTAGACCTTGTTTAGTGCCACAAACATGTTTTTAGACCTTGTTTAGTGTCACAAACATGTTTTTAGACCTTGTTTAGTGTCACAAACATGATTTTAGACCTTGTTTAGTGTCACAAACATGTTTTTAGACCTTGTTTAGCTCCACACACATCATTTTAGACCTTGTTTAGTGCCATAAACATGTTTTTAGACCTTGTTTAGTGCCACAAACATGATTTTAGACCTTGTTTAGTGCCGCAAACATCATTTTAGAGCTTGTTTAGTGCCGCAAACATGATTTTAGACCTTGTTTAGTGCCACAAACATGTTTTTAGACCTTGTTTAGTGTCACAAACATGTTTTTAGACCTTGTTTAGTGTCACAAACATGATTTTAGACCTTGTTTAGCTCCACAAACATCATTTTAGACCTTGTTAAGTGCCATAAACATGTTTTTAGACCTTGTTTAGTGTCACAAACATGTTTTTAGACCTTGTTTAGTGCCATAAACATGTTTTTAGACCTTGTTTAGTGTCACAAACATGTTTTTAGACCTTGTTTAGTGCCATAAACATGTTTGTAGACCTTGTTTAGTCTCACAAACATGATTTTAGACCTTGTTTAGTGCCACAAACATGTTTTTAGACCTTGTTTAGTGTCACAAACATGTTTTTAGACCTTGTTTAGTGTCACAAACATGATTTTAGACCTTGTTTAGTGTCACAAACATGTTTTTAGACCTTGTTTAGCTCCACAAACATCATTTTAGACCTTGTTTAGTGCCACAAACATGATTTTAGACCTTGTTTAGTGCCACAAACATCATTTTAGACCTTGTTTAGTGCCACAAACATGTTTTTAGACCTTGTTTAGTGTCACAAACATGTTTTTAGACCTTGTTTAGTGTCACAAACATGATTTTAGACCTTGTTTAGTGTCACAAACATGTTTTTAGACCTTGTTTAGCTCCACAAACATCATTTTAGACCTTGTTTAGTGCCATAAACATGTTTTTAGACCTTGTTTAGTGTCACAAACATGTTTTTAGACCTTGTTTAGTGTCACAAACATGATTTTAGACCTTGTTTAGCTCCACAAACATCATTTTAGACCTTGTTAAGTGCCATAAACATGTTTTTAGACCTTGTTTAGTGTCACAAACATGTTTTTAGACCTTGTTTAGTGCCATAAACATGTTTTTAGACCTTGTTTAGTGTCACAAACATGTTTTTAGACCTTGTTTAGTGCCATAAACATGTTTGTAGACCTTGTTTAGTCTCACAAACATGATTTTAGACCTTGTTTAGTGCCACAAACATGTTTTTAGACCTTGTTTAGTGTCACAAACATGATTTTAGACCTTGTTTAGTGTCACAAACATGTTTTTAGACCTTGTTTAGCTCCACAAACATCATTTTAGACCTTGTTTAGTGCCACAAACATGATTTTAGACCTTGTTTAGTGCCACAAACATCATTTTAGACCTTGTTTAGTGCCACAAACATGTTTTTAGACCTTGTTTAGTGTCACAAACATGTTTTTAGACCTTGTTTAGTGTCACAAACATGATTTTAGACCTTGTTTAGTGTCACAAACATGTTTTTAGACCTTGTTTAGCTCCACACACATCATTTTAGACCTTGTTTAGTGCCATAAACATGTTTTTAGACCTTGTTTAGTGCCACAAACATGATTTTAGACCTTGTTTAGTGCCGCAAACATCATTTTAGAGCTTGTTTAGTGCCGCAAACATGATTTTAGACCTTGTTTAGTGCCACAAACATGTTTTTAGACCTTGTTTAGTGTCACAAACATGTTTTTAGACCTTGTTTAGTGCCATAAACATGTTTGTAGACCTTGTTTAGTCTCACAAACATGATTTTAGACCTTGTTTAGTGCCACAAACATGTTTTTAGACCTTGTTTAGTGTCACAAACATGATTTTAGACCTTGTTTAGTGTCACAAACATGTTTTTAGACCTTGTTTAGCTCCACAAACATCATTTTAGACCTTGTTTAGTGCCACAAACATGATTTTAGACCTTGTTTAGTGCCACAAACATCATTTTAGACCTTGTTTAGTGCCACAAACATGTTTTTAGACCTTGTTTAGTGTCACAAACATGTTTTTAGACCTTGTTTAGTGTCACAAACATGATTTTAGACCTTGTTTAGTGTCACAAACATGTTTTTAGACCTTGTTTAGCTCCACACACATCATTTTAGACCTTGTTTAGTGCCATAAACATGTTTTTAGACCTTGTTTAGTGCCGCAAACATCATTTTAGAGCTTGTTTAGTGCCGCAAACATGATTTTAGACCTTGTTTAGTGCCACAAACATGTTTTTAGACCTTGTTTAGTGTCACAAACATGTTTTTAGACCTTGTTTAGTGTCACAAACATGATTTTAGACCTTGTTTAGTGTCACAAACATGTTTTTAGACCTTGTTTAGCTCCACAAACATCATTTTAGACCTTGTTTAGTGCCACAAACATCATTTTAGACCTTGTTTAGTGCCACAAACATGTTTTTAGACCTTGTTTAGTGTCACAAACATGTTTTTAGACCTTGTTTAGTGTCACAAACATGATTTTAGACCTTGTTTAGTGTCACAAACATGTTTTTAGACCTTGTTTAGCTCCACACACATCATTTTAGACCTTGTTTAGTGCCATAAACATGTTTTTAGACCTTGTTTAGTGCCACAAACATGATTTTAGACCTTGTTTAGTGCCGCAAACATCATTTTAGAGCTTGTTTAGTGCCGCAAACATGATTTTAGACCTTGTTTAGTGCCACAAACATGTTTTTAGACCTTGTTTAGTGTCACAAACATGTTTTTAGACCTTGTTTAGTGTCACAAACATGATTTTAGACCTTGTTTAGCTCCACAAACATCATTTTAGACCTTGTTAAGTGCCATAAACATGTTTTTAGACCTTGTTTAGTGTCACAAACATGTTTTTAGACCTTGTTTAGTGCCATAAACATGTTTTTAGACCTTGTTTAGTGTCACAAACATGTTTTTAGACCTTGTTTAGTGCCATAAACATGTTTGTAGACCTTGTTTAGTCTCACAAACATGATTTTAGACCTTGTTTAGTGCCACAAACATGTTTTTAGACCTTGTTTAGTGTCACAAACATGTTTTTAGACCTTGTTTAGTGTCACAAACATGATTTTAGACCTTGTTTAGTGTCACAAACATGTTTTTAGACCTTGTTTAGCTCCACAAACATCATTTTAGACCTTGTTTAGTGCCACAAACATGATTTTAGACCTTGTTTAGTGCCACAAACATCATTTTAGACCTTGTTTAGTGCCACAAACATGTTTTTAGACCTTGTTTAGTGTCACAAACATGTTTTTAGACCTTGTTTAGTGTCACAAACATGATTTTAGACCTTGTTTAGTGTCACAAACATGTTTTTAGACCTTGTTTAGCTCCACAAACATCATTTTAGACCTTGTTTAGTGCCATAAACATGTTTTTAGACCTTGTTTAGTGCCATAAACATGTTTTTAGACCTTGTTTAGTGCCATAAACATGATTTTAGACCTTGTTTAGTGCCACAAACATGATTTTAGACCTTTTTTAGTGCCACAAACATGATTTTAGACCTTGTTTAGCTCCACAAACATCATTTTAGACCTTGTTTAGTGCCATAAACATGTTTTTAGACCTTGTTTAGCTCCACAAACATCATTTTAGACCTTGTTTAGTGCCACAAACATGATTTTAGACCTTGTTTAGTGCCACAAACATGTTTTTAGACCTTGTTTAGCTCCACAAACATCATTTTAGACCTTGTTTAGTGCCATAAACATGTTTTTAGACCTTGTTTAGTGTCACAAACATGTTTTTAGACCTTGTTTAGCTCCACAAACATCATTTTAGACCTTGTTAAGTGCCATAAACATGTTTTTAGACCTTGTTTAGTGTCACAAACATGTTTTTAGACCTTGTTTAGTGCCATAAACATGTTTTTAGACCTTGTTTAGTGTCACAAACATGTTTTTAGACCTTGTTTAGTGCCATAAACATGTTTGTAGACCTTGTTTAGTCTCACAAACATGATTTTAGACCTTGTTTAGTGCCACAAACATGTTTTTAGACCTTGTTTAGTGTCACAAACATGTTTTTAGACCTTGTTTAGTGTCACAAACATGATTTTAGACCTTGTTTAGTGTCACAAACATGTTTTTAGACCTTGTTTAGCTCCACAAACATCATTTTAGACCTTGTTTAGTGCCATAAACATGTTTTTAGACCTTGTTTAGTGCCACAAACATGATTTTATACCTTGTTTAGTGTCACAAACATGTTTTTAGACCTTGTTTAGCTCCACAAACATCATTTTAGACCTTGTTTAGTGCCATAAACATGTTTTTAGACCTTGTTTAGTGCCATAAACATGTTTTTAGACCTTGTTTAGTGTCACAAACATGTTTTTAGACCTTGTTTAGTGCCATAAACATGTTTTTAGACCTTGTTTAGCTCCACAAACATCATTTTAGACCTTGTTTAGTGCCACAAACATGATTTTAGACCTTGTTTAGTGTCACAAACATGTTTTTAGACCTTGTTTAGTGCCATAATCATGTTTGTAGACCTTGTTTAGTCTCACAAACATGTTTTTAGACCTTGTTTAGTGCCACAAACATGATTTTAGACCTTGTTTAGTGCCGCAAACATCATTTTAGAGCTTGTTTAGTGCCGCAAACATGATTTTAGACCTTGTTTAGTGCCACAAACATGTTTTTAGACCTTGTTTAGTGTCACAAACATGTTTTTAGACCTTGTTTAGTGTCACAAACATGATTTTAGACCTTGTTTAGCTCCACAAACATCATTTTAGACCTTGTTAAGTGCCATAAACATGTTTTTAGACCTTGTTTAGTGTCACAAACATGTTTTTAGACCTTGTTTAGTGTCACAAACATGTTTTTAGACCTTGTTTAGTGCCATAAACATGTTTGTAGACCCTGTTTAGTCTCACAAACATGATTTTAGACCTTGTTTAGTGCCACAAACATGTTTTTAGACCTTGTTTAGTGTCACAAACATGTTTTTAGACCTTGTTTAGTGTCACAAACATGATTTTAGACCTTGTTTAGTGTCACAAACATGTTTTTAGACCTTGTTTAGCTCCACAAACATCATTTTAGACCTTGTTTAGTGCCACAAACATGATTTTAGACCTTGTTTAGTGCCACAAACATCATTTTAGACCTTGTTTAGTGCCACAAACATCATTTTAGACCTTGTTTAGTGCCATAAACATGTTTTTAGACCTTGTTTAGTGCCACAAACATGATTTTAGACCTTGTTTAGTGCCGCAAACATCATTTTAGAGCTTGTTTAGTGCCGCAAACATGATTTTAGACCTTGTTTAGTGCCACAAACACGTTTTTAGACCTTGTTTAGTGTCACAAACATGTTTTTAGACCTTGTTTAGTGTCACAAACATGATTTTAGACCTTGTTTAGCTCCACAAACATCATTTTAGACCTTGTTAAGTGCCATAAACATGTTTTTAGACCTTGTTTAGTGTCACAAACATGTTTTTAGACCTTGTTTAGTGCCATAAACATGTTTCTAGACCTTGTTTAGTGTCACAAACATGTTTTTAGACCTTGTTTAGTGCCATAAACATGTTTGTAGACCTTGTTTAGTCTCACAAACATGATTTTAGACCTTGTTTAGTGCCACAAACATGTTTTTAGACCTTGTTTAGTGTCACAAACATGTTTTTAGACCTTGTTTAGTGTCACAAACATGTTTTTAGACCTTGTTTAGCTCCACAAACATCATTTTAGACCTTGTTTAGTGCCATAAACATGTTTTTAGACCTTGTTTAGTGCCATAAACATGTTTTTAGACCTTGTTTAGTGCCACAAACATGATTTTATACCTTGTTTAGTGTCACAAACATGTTTTTAGACCTTGTTTAGCTCCACAAACATCATTTTAGACCTTGTTTAGTGCCATAAACATGTTTTTAGACCTTGTTTAGTGTCACAAACATGTTTTTAGACCTTGTTTAGTGCCATAAACATGTTTTTAGACCTTGTTTAGCTCCACAAACATCATTTTAGACCTTGTTTAGTGCCACAAACATGATTTTAGACCTTGTTTAGTGTCACAAACATGTTTTTAGACCTTGTTTAGTGCCATAATCATGTTTGTAGACCTTGTTTAGTCTCACAAACATGTTTTTAGACCTTGTTTAGTGCCACAAACATGATTTTAGACCTTGTTTAGTGCCGCAAACATCATTTTAGAGCTTGTTTAGTGCCGCAAACATGATTTTAGACCTTGTTTAGTGCCACAAACATGTTTTTAGACCTTGTTTAGTGTCACAAACATGTTTTTAGACCTTGTTTAGTGTCACAAACATGATTTTAGACCTTGTTTAGCTCCACAAACATCATTTTAGACCTTGTTAAGTGCCATAAACATGTTTTTAGACCTTGTTTAGTGTCACAAACATGTTTTTAGACCTTGTTTAGTGTCACAAACATGTTTTTAGACCTTGTTTAGTGCCATAAACATGTTTGTAGACCTTGTTTAGTCTCACAAACATGATTTTAGACCTTGTTTAGTGCCACAAACATGTTTTTAGACCTTGTTTAGTGTCACAAACATGTTTTTAGACCTTGTTTAGTGTCACAAACATGATTTTAGACCTTGTTTAGTGTCACAAACATGTTTTTAGACCTTGTTTAGCTGCCACAAACATGATTTTAGACCACAAACATCATTTTAGACCTTGTTTAGTGCCACAAACATGATTTTAGACCTTGTTTAGTGCCACAAACATCATTTTAGACCTTGTTTAGCTCCACAAACATCATTTTAGACCTTGTTTAGTGCCATAAACATGTTTTTAGACCTTGTTTAGTGCCACAAACATGATTTTAGACCTTGTTTAGTGCCGCAAACATCATTTTAGAGCTTGTTTAGTGCCGCAAACATGATTTTAGACCTTGTTTAGTGCCACAAACATGTTTTTAGACCTTGTTTAGTGTCACAAACATGTTTTTAGACCTTGTTTAGTGTCACAAACATGATTTTAGACCTTGTTTAGCTCCACAAACATCATTTTAGACCTTGTTAAGTGCCATAAACATGTTTTTAGACCTTGTTTAGTGTCACAAACATGTTTTTAGACCTTGTTTAGTGCCATAAACATGTTTCTAGACCTTGTTTAGTGTCACAAACATGTTTTTAGACCTTGTTTAGTGCCATAAACATGTTTGTAGACCTTGTTTAGTCTCACAAACATGATTTTAGACCTTGTTTAGTGCCACAAACATGTTTTTAGACCTTGTTTAGTGTCACAAACAT
The DNA here is from genome assembly GCF_045791955.1 of Oncorhynchus clarkii lewisi. NCBI lineage: Eukaryota > Metazoa > Chordata > Actinopteri > Salmoniformes > Salmonidae > Oncorhynchus > Oncorhynchus clarkii. Next base: position 430,108 of record NW_027257942.1, read on the forward strand.
GTTTTTAGACCTTGTTTAGTGTCACAAACATGATTTTAGACCTTGTTTAGTGTCACAAACATGTTTTTAGACCTTGTTTAGCTCCACAAACATCATTTTAGACCTTGTTTAGTGCCACAAACATGATTTTAGACCTTGTTTAGTGCCACAAACATCATTTTAGACCTTGTTTAGTGCCACAAACATGTTTTTAGACCTTGTTTAGTGTCACAAACATGTTTTTAGACCTTGTTTAGTGTCACAAACATGATTTTAGACCTTGTTTAGTGTCACAAACATGTTTTTAGACCTTGTTTAGCTCCACAAACATCATTTTAGACCTTGTTTAGTGCCATAAACATGTTTTTAGACCTTGTTTAGTGCCATAAACATGTTTTTAGACATTGTTTAGTGCCATAAACATGATTTTAGACCTTGTTTAGTGCCACAAACATGATTTTAGACCTTTTTTAGTGCCACAAACATGATTTTAGACCTTGTTTAGCTCCACAAACATCATTTTAGACCTTGTTTAGTGCCATAAACATGTTTTTAGACCTTGTTTAGCTCCACAAACATCATTTTAGACCTTGTTTAGTGCCACAAACATGATTTTAGACCTTGTTTAGTGCCACAAACATGTTTTTAGACCTTGTTTAGCTCCACAAACATCATTTTAGACCTTGTTTAGTGCCATAAACATGTTTTTAGACCTTGTTTAGTGTCACAAACATGTTTTTAGAGCTTGTTTAGCTCCACAAACATGTTTTTAGACCTTGTTTAGTGCCATAAACATGTTTTTAGACCTTGTTTAGTGTCACAAACATGTTTTTAGACCTTGTTTAGTGCCATAAACATGTTTGTAGACCTTGTTTAGTCTCACAAACATGATTTTAGACCTTGTTTAGTGCCACAAACATGTTTTTAGACCTTGTTTAGTGTCACAAACATGTTTTTAGACCTTGTTTAGTGTCACAAACATGATTTTAGACCTTGTTTAGTGTCACAAACATGTTTTTAGACCTTGTTTAGCTCCACAAACATCATTTTAGACCTTGTTTAGTGCCATAAACATGTTTTTAGACCTTGTTTAGTGCCATAAACATGTTTTTAGACCTTGTTTAGTGTCACAAACATGTTTTTAGACCTTGTTTAGTGCCATAAACATGTTTTTAGACCTTGTTTAGCTCCACAAACATCATTTTAGACCTTGTTTAGTGCCACAAACATGATTTTAGACCTTGTTTAGTGTCACAAACATGTTTTTAGACCTTGTTTAGTGCCATAATCATGTTTGTAGACCTTGTTTAGTCTCACAAACATGTTTTTAGACCTTGTTTAGTGCCACAAACATGATTTTAGACCTTGTTTAGTGCCGCAAACATCATTTTAGAGCTTGTTTAGTGCCGCAAACATGATTTTAGACCTTGTTTAGTGCCACAAACATGTTTTTAGACCTTGTTTAGTGTCACAAACATGTTTTTAGACCTTGTTTAGTGTCACAAACATGATTTTAGACCTTGTTTAGCTCCACAAACATCATTTTAGACCTTGTTAAGTGCCATAAACATGTTTTTAGACCTTGTTTAGTGTCACAAACATGTTTTTAGACCTTGTTTAGTGTCACAAACATGTTTTTAGACCTTGTTTAGTGCCATAAACATGTTTGTAGACCTTGTTTAGTCTCACAAACATGATTTTAGACCTTGTTTAGTGCCACAAACATGTTTTTAGACCTTGTTTAGTGTCACAAACATGTTTTTAGACCTTGTTTAGTGTCACAAACATGATTTTAGACCTTGTTTAGTGTCACAAACATGTTTTTAGACCTTGTTTAGCTCCACAAACATCATTTTAGACCTTGTTTAGTGCCACAAACATGATTTTAGACCTTGTTTAGTGCCACAAACATCATTTTAGACCTTGTTTAGTGCCACAAACATGTTTTTAGACCTTGTTTAGTGTCACAAACATGTTTTTAGACCTTGTTTAGTGTCACAAACATGATTTTAGACCTTGTTTAGTGTCACAAACATGTTTTTAGACCTTGTTTAGCTCCACAAACATCATTTTAGACCTTGTTTAGTGCCATAAACATGTTTTTAGACCTTGTTTAGTGCCACAAACATGATTTTAGACCTTGTTTAGTGCCGCAAACATCATTTTAGAGCTTGTTTAGTGCCGCAAACATGATTTTAGACCTTGTTTAGTGCCACAAACATGTTTTTAGACCTTGTTTAGTGTCACAAACATGTTTTTAGACCTTGTTTAGTGTCACAAACATGATTTTAGACCTTGTTTAGCTCCACAAACATCATTTTAGACCTTGTTAAGTGCCATAAACATGTTTTTAGACCTTGTTTAGTGTCACAAACATGTTTTTAGACCTTGTTTAGTGCCATAAACATGTTTTTAGACCTTGTTTAGTGTCACAAACATGTTTTTAGACCTTGTTTAGTGCCATAAACATGTTTGTAGACCTTGTTTAGTCTCACAAACATGATTTTAGACCTTGTTTAGTGCCACAAACATGTTTTTAGACCTTGTTTAGTGTCACAAACATGTTTTTAGACCTTGTTTAGTGTCACAAACATGATTTTAGACCTTGTTTAGTGTCACAAACATGTTTTTAGACCTTGTTTAGCTCCACAAACATCATTTTAGACCTTGTTTAGTGCCACAAACATGATTTTAGACCTTGTTTAGTGCCACAAACATCATTTTAGACCTTGTTTAGTGCCACAAACATGTTTTTAGACCTTGTTTAGTGTCACAAACATGTTTTTAGACCTTGTTTAGTGTCACAAACATGATTTTAGACCTTGTTTAGTGTCACAAACATGTTTTTAGACCTTGTTTAGCTCCACAAACATCATTTTAGACCTTGTTTAGTGCCATAAACATGTTTTTAGACCTTGTTTAGTGCCATAAACATGTTTTTAGACATTGTTTAGTGCCATAAACATGATTTTAGACCTTGTTTAGTGCCACAAACATGATTTTAGACCTTTTTTAGTGCCACAAACATGATTTTAGACCTTGTTTAGCTCCACAAACATCATTTTAGACCTTGTTTAGTGCCATAAACATGTTTTTAGACCTTGTTTAGCTCCACAAACATCATTTTAGACCTTGTTTAGTGCCACAAACATGATTTTAGACCTTGTTTAGTGCCACAAACATGTTTTTAGACCTTGTTTAGCTCCACAAACATCATTTTAGACCTTGTTTAGTGCCATAAACATGTTTTTAGACCTTGTTTAGTGTCACAAACATGTTTTTAGAGCTTGTTTAGCTCCACAAACATGTTTTTAGACCTTGTTTAGTGCCATAAACATGTTTTTAGACCTTGTTTAGTGTCACAAACATGTTTTTAGACCTTGTTTAGTGCCATAAACATGTTTGTAGACCTTGTTTAGTCTCACAAACATGATTTTAGACCTTGTTTAGTGCCACAAACATGTTTTTAGACCTTGTTTAGTGTCACAAACATGTTTTTAGACCTTGTTTAGTGTCACAAACATGATTTTAGACCTTGTTTAGTGTCACAAACATGTTTTTAGACCTTGTTTAGCTCCACAAACATCATTTTAGACCTTGTTTAGTGCCACAAACATGATTTTAGACCTTGTTTAGTGCCACAAACATCATTTTAGACCTTGTTTAGTGCCACAAACATGTTTTTAGACCTTGTTTAGTGTCACAAACATGTTTTTAGACCTTGTTTAGTGTCACAAACATGATTTTAGACCTTGTTTAGTGTCACAAACATGTTTTTAGACCTTGTTTAGCTCCACAAACATCATTTTAGACCTTGTTTAGTGCCATAAACATGTTTTTAGACCTTGTTTAGTGCCACAAACATGATTTTAGACCTTGTTTAGTGCCGCAAACATCATTTTAGAGCTTGTTTAGTGCCGCAAACATGATTTTAGACCTTGTTTAGTGCCACAAACATGTTTTTAGACCTTGTTTAGTGTCACAAACATGTTTTTAGACCTTGTTTAGTGTCACAAACATGATTTTAGACCTTGTTTAGCTCCACAAACATCATTTTAGACCTTGTTAAGTGCCATAAACATGTTTTTAGACCTTGTTTAGTGTCACAAACATGTTTTTAGACCTTGTTTAGTGCCATAAACATGTTTTTAGACCTTGTTTAGTGTCACAAACATGTTTTTAGACCTTGTTTAGTGCCATAAACATGTTTGTAGACCTTGTTTAGTCTCACAAACATGATTTTAGACCTTGTTTAGTGCCACAAACATGTTTTTAGACCTTGTTTAGTGTCACAAACATGTTTTTAGACCTTGTTTAGTGTCACAAACATGATTTTAGACCTTGTTTAGCTCCACAAACATGTTTTTAGACCTTGTTTAGCTCCACAAACATCATTTTAGACCTTGTTTAGTGCCACAAACATGATTTTAGACCTTGTTTAGTGCCACAAACATCATTTTAGACCTTGTTTAGTGCCACAAACATGTTTTTAGACCTTGTTTAGTGTCACAAACATGTTTTTAGACCTTGTTTAGTGTCACAAACATGATTTTAGACCTTGTTTAGTGTCACAAACATGTTTTTAGACCTTGTTTAGCTCCACAAACATCATTTTAGACCTTGTTTAGTGCCATAAACATGTTTTTAGACCTTGTTTAGTGCCACAAACATGATTTTAGACCTTGTTTAGTGCCGCAAACATCATTTTAGAGCTTGTTTAGTGCCGCAAACATGATTTTAGACCTTGTTTAGTGCCACAAACATGTTTTTAGACCTTGTTTAGTGTCACAAACATGTTTTTAGACCTTGTTTAGTGTCACAAACATGATTTTAGACCTTGTTTAGCTCCACAAACATCATTTTAGACCTTGTTAAGTGCCATAAACATGTTTTTAGACCTTGTTTAGTGTCACAAACATGTTTTTAGACCTTGTTTAGTGCCATAAACATGTTTTTAGACCTTGTTTAGTGTCACAAACATGTTTTTAGACCTTGTTTAGTGCCATAAACATGTTTGTAGACCTTGTTTAGTCTCACAAACATGATTTTAGACCTTGTTTAGTGCCACAAACATGTTTTTAGACCTTGTTTAGTGTCACAAACATGTTTTTAGACCTTGTTTAGTGTCACAAACATGATTTTAGACCTTGTTTAGTGTCACAAACATGTTTTTAGACCTTGTTTAGCTCCACAAACATCATTTTAGACCTTGTTTAGTGCCACAAACATGATTTTAGACCTTGTTTAGTGCCACAAACATCATTTTAGACCTTGTTTAGTGCCACAAACATGTTTTTAGACCTTGTTTAGTGTCACAAACATGTTTTTAGACCTTGTTTAGTGTCACAAACATGATTTTAGACCTTGTTTAGTGTCACAAACATGTTTTTAGACCTTGTTTAGCTCCACAAACATCATTTTAGACCTTGTTTAGTGCCATAAACATGTTTTTAGACCTTGTTTAGTGCCATAAACATGTTTTTAGACCTTGTTTAGTGCCATAAACATGATTTTAGACCTTGTTTAGTGCCACAAACATGATTTTAGACCTTTTTTAGTGCCACAAACATGATTTTAGACCTTGTTTAGCTCCACAAACATAATTTTAGACCTTGTTTAGTGCCACAAACATGATTTTAGACCTTGTTTAGTGCCACAAACATGTTTTTAGACCTTGTTTAGCTCCACAAACATCATTTTAGACCTTGTTTAGTGCCATAAACATGTTTTTAGACCTTGTTTAGTGTCACAAACATGTTTTTAGAGCTTGTTTAGCTCCACAAACATGTTTTTAGACCTTGTTTAGTGCCATAAACATGTTTTTAGACCTTGTTTAGTGTCACAAACATGTTTTTAGACCTTGTTTAGTGCCATAAACATGTTTGTAGACCTTGTTTAGTCTCACAAACATGATTTTAGACCTTGTTTAGTGCCACAAACATGTTTTTAGACCTTGTTTAGTGTCACAAACATGTTTTTAGACCTTGTTTAGTGTCACAAACATGATTTTAGACCTTGTTTAGTGTCACAAACATGTTTTTAGACCTTGTTTAGCTCCACAAACATCATTTTAGACCTTGTTTAGTGCCACAAACATGATTTTAGACCTTGTTTAGTGCCACAAACATCATTTTAGACCTTGTTTAGTGCCACAAACATGTTTTTAGACCTTGTTTAGTGTCACAAACATGTTTTTAGACCTTGTTTAGTGTCACAAACATGATTTTAGACCTTGTTTAGTGTCACAAACATGTTTTTAGACCTTGTTTAGCTCCACAAACATCATTTTAGACCTTGTTTAGTGCCATAAACATGTTTTTAGACCTTGTTTAGTGCCACAAACATGATTTTAGACCTTGTTTAGTGCCGCAAACATCATTTTAGAGCTTGTTTAGTGCCGCAAACATGATTTTAGACCTTGTTTAGTGCCACAAACATGTTTTTAGACCTTGTTTAGTGTCACAAACATGTTTTTAGACCTTGTTTAGTGTCACAAACATGATTTTAGACCTTGTTTAGCTCCACAAACATCATTTTAGACCTTGTTAAGTGCCATAAACATGTTTTTAGACCTTGTTTAGTGTCACAAACATGTTTTTAGACCTTGTTTAGTGCCATAAACATGTTTTTAGACCTTGTTTAGTGTCACAAACATGTTTTTAGACCTTGTTTAGTGCCATAAACATGTTTGTAGACCTTGTTTAGTCTCACAAACATGATTTTAGACCTTGTTTAGTGCCACAAACATGTTTTTAGACCTTGTTTAGTGTCACAAACATGTTTTTAGACCTTGTTTAGTGTCACAAACATGATTTTAGACCTTGTTTAGCTCCACAAACATGTTTTTAGACCTTGTTTAGCTCCACAAACATCATTTTAGACCTTGTTTAGTGCCACAAACATGATTTTAGACGTTGTTTAGTGCCACAAACATCATTTTAGACCTTGTTTAGTGCCACAAACATGTTTTTAGACCTTGTTTAGTGTCACAAACATGTTTTTAGACCTTGTTTAGTGTCACAAACATGATTTTAGACCTTGTTTAGTGTCACAAACATGTTTTTAGACCTTGTTTAGCTCCACAAACATCATTTTAGACCTTGTTTAGTGCCATAAACATGTTTTTAGACCTTGTTTAGTGCCATAAACATGTTTTTAGACCTTGTTTAGTGCCATAAACATGATTTTAGACCTTGTTTAGTGCCACAAACATGATTTTAGACCTTTTTTAGTGCCACAAACATGATTTTAGACCTTGTTTAGCTCCACAAACATCATTTTAGACCTTGTTTAGTGCCACAAACATGATTTTAGACCTTGTTTAGTGCCACAAACATGTTTTTAGACCTTGTTTAGCTCCACAAACATCATTTTAGACCTTGTTTAGTGCCATAAACATGTTTTTAGACCTTGTTTAGTGTCACAAACATGTTTTTAGAGCTTGTTTAGCTCCACAAACATCATGTTAGACCTTGTTTAGTGCCACAAACATGTTTTTAGACCTTGTTTAGTGCCACAAACATGTTTTTAGACCTTGTTTAGTGCCATAAACATGTTTTTAGACCTTGTTTAGTGTCACAAACATGTTTTTAGACCTTGTTTAGCTCCACAAACATCATTTTAGACCTTGTTTAGTGCCACAAACATGATTTTAGACCTTGTTTAGTGCCACAAACATGATTTTAGACCTTGTTTAGTGCCACAAACATCATTTTAGACCTTGTTTAGTGCCACAAACATGTTTTTAGACCTTGTTTAGTGTCACAAACATGTTTTTAGACCTTGTTTAGTGTCACAAACATGATTTTAGACCTTGTTTAGTGTCACAAACATGTTTTTAGACCTTTTTTAGTGCCACAAACATGATTTTAGACCTTGTTTAGTGCCACAAACATCATTTTAGACCTTGTTTAGTGCCACAAACATGATTTTAGACCTTGTTTAGTGCCACAAACATCATTTTAGACCTTGTTTAGTGCCACAAACATGTTTTTAGACCTTGTTTAGTGTCACAAACATGTTTTTAGACCTTGTTTAGTGTCACAAACATGATTTTAGACCTTGTTTAGTGTCACAAACATGTTTTTAGACCTTTTTTAGTGCCACAAACATGATTTTAGACCTTGTTTAGCTCCACAAACATAATTTTAGACCTTGTTTAGTGCCACAAACATGATTTTAGACCTTGTTTAGTGCCACAAACATGTTTTTAGACCTTGTTTAGCTCCACAAACATCATTTTAGACCTTGTTTAGTGCCATAAACATGTTTTTAGACCTTGTTTAGTGTCACAAACATGTTTTTAGAGCTTGTTTAGCTCCACAAACATCATTTTAGACCTTGTTTAGTGCCACAAACATGTTTTTAGACCTTGTTTAGTGCCACAAACATGTTTTTAGACCTTGTTTAGTGCCATAAACATGTTTTTAGACCTTGTTTAGTGTCACAAACATGATTTTAGACCTTGTTTAGTGCCACAAACATGATTTTAGACCTTGTTTAGTGTCACAAACATGTTTTTAGACCTTGTTTAGTGCCACAAACATGATTTTAGACCTTGTTTAGCTCCACAAACATCATTTTAGACCTTGTTTAGTGCCACAAACATCATTTTAGACCTTGTTTAGTGCCATAAACATGTTTTTAGACCTTGTTTAGTGTCACAAACATGTTTTTAGAGCTTGTTTAGCTCCACAAACATCATTTTAGACCTTGTTTAGTGCCACAAACATGTTTTTAGACCTTGTTTAGTGCCACAAACATGATTTTAGACCTTGTTTAGTGTCACAAACATGTTTTTAGACCTTGTTTAGCTCCACAAACATCATTTTAGACCTTGTTTAGTGCCACAAACATGATTTTAGACCTTGTTTAGTGTCACAAACATGTTTTTAGACCTTGTTTAGTGTCACAAACATGTTTTTAGACCTTGTTTAGTGCCATAAACATGTTTTTAGACCTTGTTTAGTGTCACAAACATGATTTTAGACCTTGTTTAGTGCCACAAACATGATTTTAGACCTTGTTTAGTGTCACAAACATGTTTTTAGACCTTGTTTAGCTCCACAAACATCATTTTAGACCTTGTTTAGTGCCATAAACATGTTTTTAGACCTTGTTTAGCTCCACAAACATCATTTTAGACCTTGTTTAGTGCCACAAACATGATTTTAGACCTTGTTTAGTGCCACAAACATGTTTTTAGACCTTGTTTAGTGCCATAAACATGTTTGTAGACCTTGTTTAGTCTCACAAACATGATTTTAGACCTTGTTTAGTGCCACAAACATGTTTTTAGACCTTGTTTAGTGTCACAAACATGTTTTTAGACCTTGTTTAGTGTCACAAACATGATTTTAGACCTTGTTTAGTGTCACAAACATGTTTTTAGACCTTGTTTAGCTCCACAAACATCATTTTAGACCTTGTTTAGTGCCACAAACATGATTTTAGACCTTGTTTAGTGCCACAAACATCATTTTAGACCTTGTTTAGTGCCACAAACATGTTTTTAGACCTTGTTTAGTGTCACAAACATGTTTTTAGACCTTGTTTAGTGTCACAAACATGATTTTAGACCTTGTTTAGTGTCACAAACATGTTTTTAGACCTTGTTTAGCTCCACAAACATCATTTTAGACCTTGTTTAGTGCCATAAACATGTTTTTAGACCTTGTTTAGTGCCACAAACATGATTTTAGACCTTGTTTAGTGCCGCAAACATCATTTTAGAGCTTGTTTAGTGCCGCAAACATGATTTTAGACCTTGTTTAGTGCCACAAACATGTTTTTAGACCTTGTTTAGTGTCACAAACATGTTTTTAGACCTTGTTTAGTGTCACAAACATGATTTTAGACCTTGTTTAGCTCCACAAACATCATTTTAGACCTTGTTAAGTGCCATAAACATGTTTTTAGACCTTGTTTAGTGTCACAAACATGTTTTTAGACCTTGTTTAGTGCCATAAACATGTTTTTAGACCTTGTTTAGTGTCACAAACATGTTTTTAGACCTTGTTTAGTGCCATAAACATGTTTGTAGACCTTGTTTAGTCTCACAAACATGATTTTAGACCTTGTTTAGTGCCACAAACATGTTTTTAGACCTTGTTTAGTGTCACAAACATGTTTTTAGACCTTGTTTAGTGTCACAAACATGATTTTAGACCTTGTTTAGTGTCACAAACATGTTTTTAGACCTTGTTTAGCTCCACAAACATCATTTTAGACCTTGTTTAGTGCCACAAACATGATTTTAGACCTTGTTTAGTGCCACAAACATCATTTTAGACCTTGTTTAGTGCCACAAACATGTTTTTAGACCTTGTTTAGTGTCACAAACATGTTTTTAGACCTTGTTTAGTGTCACAAACATGATTTTAGACCTTGTTTAGTGTCACAAACATGTTTTTAGACCTTGTTTAGCTCCACAAACATCATTTTAGACCTTGTTTAGTGCCATAAACATGTTTTTAGACCTTGTTTAGTGCCATAAACATGTTTTTAGACCTTGTTTAGTGCCATAAACATGATTTTAGACCTTGTTTAGTGCCACAAACATGATTTTAGACCTTTTTTAGTGCCACAAACATGATTTTAGACCTTGTTTAGCTCCACAAACATCATTTTAGACCTTGTTTAGTGCCATAAACATGTTTTTAGACCTTGTTTAGCTCCACAAACATCATTTTAGACCTTGTTTAGTGCCACAAACATGATTTTAGACCTTGTTTAGTGCCACAAACATGTTTTTAGACCTTGTTTAGCTCCACAAACATCATTTTAGACCTTGTTTAGTGCCATAAACATGTTTTTAGACCTTGTTTAGTGTCACAAACATGTTTTTAGAGCTTGTTTAGCTCCACAAACATGTTTTTAGACCTTGTTTAGTGCCATAAACATGTTTTTAGACCTTGTTTAGTGTCACAAACATGTTTTTAGACCTTGTTTAGTGCCATAAACATGTTTGTAGACCTTGTTTAGTCTCACAAACATGATTTTAGACCTTGTTTAGTGCCACAAACATGTTTTTAGACCTTGTTTAGTGTCACAAACATGTTTTTAGACCTTGTTTAGTGTCACAAACATGATTTTAGACCTTGTTTAGTGTCACAAACATGATTTTAGACCTTGTTTAGCTCCACAAACATCATTTTAGACCTTGTTAAGTGCCATAAACATGTTTTTAGACCTTGTTTAGTGTCACAAACATGTTTTTATACCTTGTTTAGTGCCATAAACATGTTTTTAGACCTTGTTTAGTGTCACAAACATGTTTTTAGACCTTGTTTAGTGCCATAAACATGTTTGTAGACCTTGTTTAGTCTCACAAACATGATTTTAGACCTTGTTTAGTGCCACAAACATGTTTTTAGACCTTGTTTAGTGTCACAAACATGTTTTTAGACCTTGTTTAGTGTCACAAACATGATTTTAGACCTTGTTTAGTGTCACAAACATGTTTTTAGACCTTGTTTAGCTCCACAAACATCATTTTAGACCTTGTTTAGTGCCACAAACATGATTTTAGACCTTGTTTAGTGCCACAAACATCATTTTAGACCTTGTTTAGTGCCACAAACATGTTTTTAGACCTTGTTTAGTGTCACAAACATGTTTTTAGACCTTGTTTAGTGTCACAAACATGATTTTAGACCTTGTTTAGTGTCACAAACATGTTTTTAGACCTTGTTTAGCTCCACAAACATCATTTTAGACCTTGTTTAGTGCCATAAACATGTTTTTAGACCTTGTTTAGTGCCATAAACATGTTTTTAGACCTTGTTTAGTGCCATAAACATGATTTTAGACCTTGTTTAGTGCCATAAACATGATTTTTGTTTAGTGCCACAAACATGATTTTAGACCTTTTTTAGTGCCACAAACATGATTTTAGACCTTGTTTAGCTCCACAAACATCATTTTAGACCTTGTTTAGTGCCACAAACATGATTTTAGACCTTGTTTAGTGCCACAAACATGTTTTTAGACCTTGTTTAGCTCCACAAACATCATTTTAGACCTTGTTTAGTGCCATAAACATGTTTTTAGACCTTGTTTAGTGTCACAAACATGTTTTTAGAGCTTGTTTAGCTCCACAAACATCATGTTAGACCTTGTTTAGTGCCACAAACATGTTTTTAGACCTTGTTTAGTGCCACAAACATGTTTTTAGACCTTGTTTAGTGCCATAAACATGTTTTTAGACCTTGTTTAGTGTCACAAACATGTTTTTAGACCTTGTTTAGCTCCACAAACATCATTTTAGACCTTGTTTAGTGCCACAAACATGATTTTAGACCTTGTTTAGTGCCACAAACATCATTTTAGACCTTGTTTAGTGCCACAAACATGTTTTTAGACCTTGTTTAGTGTCACAAACATGTTTTTAGACCTTGTTTAGTGTCACAAACATGATTTTAGACCTTGTTTAGTGTCACAAACATGTTTTTAGACCTTGTTTAGCTCCACAAACATCATTTTAGACCTTGTTTAGTGCCATAAACATGTTTTTAGACCTTGTTTAGTGCCATAAACATGTTTTTAGACCTTGTTTAGTGCCATAAACATGATTTTAGACCTTGTTTAGTGCCACAAACATGATTTTAGACCTTTTTTAGTGCCACAAACATGATTTTAGACCTTGTTTAGCTCCACAAACATCATTTTAGACCTTGTTTAGTGCCATAAACATGTTTTTAGACCTTGTTTAGTGTCACAAACATGTTTTTAGAGCTTGTTTAGCTCCACAAACATCATTTTAGACCTTGTTTAGTGCCACAAACATGTTTTTAGACCTTGTTTAGTGCCACAAACATGTTTTTAGACCTTGTTTAGTGCCATAAACATGTTTTTAGACCTTGTTTAGTGTCACAAACATGATTTTAGACCTTGTTTAGTGCCACAAACATGATTTTAGACCTTGTTTAGTGTCACAAACATGTTTTTAGACCTTGTTTAGTGCCACAAACATGATTTTAGACCTTGTTTAGCTCCACAAACATCATTTTAGACCTTGTTTAGTGCCACAAACATCATTTTAGACCTTGTTTAGTGCCATAAACATGTTTTTAGACCTTGTTTAGTGTCACAAACATGTTTTTAGAGCTTGTTTAGCTCCACAAACATCATTTTAGACCTTGTTTAGTGCCACAAACATGTTTTTAGACCTTGTTTAGTGCCACAAACATGATTTTAGACCTTGTTTAGTGTCACAAACATGTTTTTAGACCTTGTTTAGCTCCACAAACATCATTTTAGACCTTGTTTAGTGCCACAAACATGATTTTAGACCTTGTTTAGTGTCACAAACATGTTTTTAGACCTTGTTTAGTGTCACAAACATGTTTTTAGACCTTGTTTAGTGCCATAAACATGTTTTTAGACCTTGTTTAGTGTCACAAACATGATTTTAGACCTTGTTTAGTGCCACAAACATGATTTTAGACCTTGTTTAGTGTCACAAACATGTTTTTAGACCTTGTTTAGCTCCACAAACATCATTTTAGACCTTGTTTAGTGCCATAAACATGTTTTTAGACCTTGTTTAGCTCCACAAACATCATTTTAGACCTTGTTTAGTGCCACAAACATGATTTTAGACCTTGTTTAGTGCCACAAACATGTTTTTAGACCTTGTTTAGCTCCACAAACATCATTTTAGACCTTGTTTAGTGCCATAAACATGTTTTTAGACCTTGTTTAGTGTCACAAACATGTTTTTAGAGCTTGTTTAGCTCCACAAACATCATTTTAGACCTTGTTTAGTGCCACAAACATGTTTTTAGACCTTGTTTAGTGCCACAAACATGTTTTTAGACCTTGTTTAGTGCCATAAACATGTTTTTAGACCTTGTTTAGTGTCACAAACATGATTTTAGACCTTGTTTAGTGCCACAAACATGATTTTAGACCTTGTTTAGTGTCACAAACATGTTTTTAGACCTTGTTTAGTGCCATAAACATGTTTTTAGACCTTGTTTAGCTCCACAAACATCATTTTAGACCTTGTTTAGTGTCACAAACATGTTTTTAGACCTTGTTTAGTGTCACAAACATGATTTTAGACCTTGTTTAGTGCCATAAACATGTTTTTAGACCTTGTTTAGTGTCACAAACATGTTTTTAGACCTTGTTTAGTGTCACAAACATGTTTTTAGACCTTGTTTAGTGCCATAAACATGATTTTAGACCTTGTTTAGTGCCACAAACATGATTTTAGACCTTTTTTAGTGCCACAAACATGATTTTAGACCTTGTTTAGCTCCACAAACATCATTTTAGACCTTGTTTAGTGCCATAAACATGTTTTTAGACCTTGTTTAGCTCCACAAACATCATTTTAGACCTTGTTTAGTGCCACAAACATGATTTTAGACCTTGTTTAGTGCCACAAACATGTTTTTAGACCTTGTTTAGCTCCACAAACATCATTTTAGACCTTGTTTAGTGCCATAAACATGTTTTTAGACCTTGTTTAGTGTCACAAACATGTTTTTAGAGCTTGTTTAGCTCCACAAACATCATTTTAGACCTTGTTTAGTGCCACAAACATGTTTTTAGACCTTGTTTAGTGCCACAAACATGTTTTTAGACCTTGTTTAGTGTCACAAACATGATTTTAGACCTTGTTTAGTGCCATAAACATGTTTTTAGACCTTGTTTAGTGTCACAAACATGTTTTTAGACCTTGTTTAGTGTCACAAACATGTTTTTAGACCTTGTTTAGTGCCATAAACATGATTTTAGACCTTGTTTAGTGCCACAAACATGATTTTAGACCTTTTTTAGTGCCACAAACATGATTTTAGACCTTGTTTAGCTCCACAAACATCATTTTAGACCTTGTTTAGTGCCATAAACATGTTTTTAGACCTTGTTTAGCTCCACAAACATCATTTTAGACCTTGTTTAGTGCCACAAACATGATTTTAGACCTTGTTTAGTGCCACAAACATGTTTTTAGACCTTGTTTAGTGTCACAAACATGTTTTTAGAGCTTGTTTAGCTCCACAAACATCATTTTAGACCTTGTTTAGTGCCACAAACATGTTTTTAGACCTTGTTTAGTGCCACAAACATGTTTTTAGACCTTGTTTAGTGTCACAAACATGATTTTAGACCTTGTTTAGTGCCATAAACATGTTTTTAGACCTTGTTTAGTGCCACAAACATGTTTTTAGACCTTGTTTAGTGTCACAAACATGTTTTTAGAGCTTGTTTAGCTCCACAAACATCATTTTAGACCTTGTTTAGTGCCACAAACATGTTTTTAGACCTTGTTTAGTGCCACAAACATGTTTTTAGACCTTGTTTAGTGCCATAAACATGTTTTTAGACCTTGTTTAGTGTCACAAACATGATTTTAGACCTTGTTTAGTGCCACAAACATGATTTTAGACCTTGTTTAGTGCCATAAACATGTTTTTAGACCTTGTTTAGCTCCACAAACATCATTTTAGACCTTGTTTAGTGTCACAAACATGTTTTTAGACCTTGTTTAGTGTCACAAACATGATTTTAGACCTTGTTTAGTGCCATAAACATGTTTTTAGACCTTGTTTAGTGTCACAAACATGTTTTTAGAGCTTGTTTAGCTCCACAAACATCATTTTAGACCTTGTTTAGTGCCACAAACAAGTTTTTAGACCTTGTTTAGTGCCACAAACATGATTTTAGACCTTGTTTAGCTCCACAAACATCATTTTAGACCTTGTTTAGTGCCACAAACATCATTTTAGACCTTGTTTAGTGCCATAAACATGTTTTTAGACCTTGTTTAGCTCCACAAACATCATTTTAGACCTTGTTTAGTGTCACAAACATGATTTTAGACCTTTTTAGTGGCACAAACATGATTTTAGACCTTGTTTAGCTCCACAAACATCATTTTAGACCTTGTTTAGTGCCACAAACATGATTTTAGACCTTGTTTAGTGTCACAAACATGTTTTTAGACCTTGTTTAGTGCCATAAACATGTTTTTAGACCTTGTTTAGCTCCACAAACATCATTTTAGACCTTTTTTAGTGCCACAAACATGATTTTAGACCTTGTTTAGTGCCACAAACATGTTTTTAGACCTTGTTTAGCTCCACAAACATCATTTTAGACCTTGTTTAGTGCCATAAACATGTTTTTAGACCTTGTTTAGTGTCACAAACATGTTTTTAGAGCTTGTTTAGCTCCACAAACATCATTTTAGACCTTGTTAAGTGCCACAAACATGTTTTTAGACCTTGTTTAGTGCCACAAACATGATTTTAAACCTTGTTTAGTGTCACAAACATGTTTTTAGACCTTGTTTAGCTCCACAAACATCATTTTAGACCTTGTTTAGTGCCACAAACATGATTTTAGACCTTGTTTAGTGTCACAAACATGTTTTTAGACCTTGTTTAGTGTCACAAACATGTTTTTAGACCTTGTTTAGTGCCATAAACATGTTTTTAGACCTTGTTTAGTGTCACAAACATGATTTTAGACCTTGTTTAGTGCCACAAACATGATTTTAGACCTTGTTTAGTGTCACAAACATGTTTTTAGACCTTGTTTAGCTCCACAAACATCATTTTAGACCTTGTTTAGTGCCATAAACATGTTTTTAGACCTTGTTTAGCTCCACAAACATCATTTTAGACCTTGTTTAGTGCCACAAACATGATTTTAGACCTTGTTTAGTGCCACAAACATGTTTTTAGACCTTGTTTAGCTCCACAAACATCACTTTAGACCTTGTTTAGTGCCATAAACATGTTTTTAGACCTTGTTTAGTGTCACAAACATGTTTTTAGAGCTTGTTTAGCTCCACAAACATCATTTTAGACCTTGTTTAGTGCCACAAACATGTTTTTAGACCTTGTTTAGTGTCACAAACATGATTTTAGACCTTGTTTAGTGCCACAAACATGATTTTAGACCTTGTTTAGTGTCACAAACATGTTTTTAGACCTTGTTTAGTGCCATAAACATGTTTTTAGACCTTGTTTAGCTCCACAAACATCATTTTAGACCTTGTTTAGTGTCACAAACATGTTTTTAGACCTTGTTTAGTGGCACAAACATGATTTTAGACCTTGTTTAGTGCCATAAACATGTTTTTAGACCTTGTTTAGTGTCACAAACATGTTTTTAGAGCTTGTTTAGCTCCACAAACATCATTTTAGACCTTGTTTAGTGCCACAAACAAGTTTTTAGACCTTGTTTAGTGCCACAAACATGATTTTAGACCTTGTTTAGCTCCACAAACATCATTTTAGACCTTGTTTAGTGCCACAAACATCATTTTAGACCTTGTTTAGTGCCATAAACATGTTTTTAGACCTTGTTTAGCTCCACAAACATCATTTTAGACCTTGTTTAGTGTCACAAACATGATTTTAGACCTTTTTTAGTGGCACAAACATGATTTTAGACCTTGTTTAGCTCCACAAACATCATTTTAGACCTTGTTTAGTGCCACAAACATGATTTTAGACCTTGTTTAGTGTCACAAACATGTTTTTAGACCTTGTTTAGTGCCATAAACATGTTTTTAGACCTTGTTTAGTGTCACAAACATGATTTTAGACCTTGTTTAGTGCCACAAACATGATTTTAGACCTTGTTTAGTGTCACAAACATGTTTTTAGACCTTGTTTAGCTCCACAAACATCATTTTAGACCTTGTTTAGTGCCATAAACATGTTTTTAGACCTTGTTTAGCTCCACAAACATCATTTTAGACCTTGTTTAGTGCCACAAACATGATTTTAGACCTTGTTTAGTGCCACAAACATGTTTTTAGACCTTGTTTAGCTCCACAAACATCATTTTAGACCTTGTTTAGTGCCATAAACATGTTTTTAGACCTTGTTTAGTGTCACAAACATGTTTTTAGAGCTTGTTTAGCTCCACAAACATCATTTTAGACCTTGTTTAGTGCCACAAACATGTTTTTAGACCTTGTTTAGTGCCACAAACATGTTTTTAGACCTTGTTTAGTGCCATAAACATGTTTTTAGACCTTGTTTAGTGTCACAAACATGATTTTAGACCTTGTTTAGTGCCACAAACATGATTTTAGACCTTGTTTAGTGTCACAAACATGTTTTTAGACCTTGTTTAGTGCCATAAACATGTTTTTAGACCTTGTTTAGCTCCACAAACATCATTTTAGACCTTGTTTAGTGTCACAAACATGTTTTTAGACCTTGTTTAGTGTCACAAACATGATTTTAGACCTTGTTTAGTGCCATAAACATGTTTTTAGACCTTGTTTAGTGTCACAAACATGTTTTTAGACCTTGTTTAGTGTCACAAACATGTTTTTAGACCTTGTTTAGTGCCATAAACATGATTTTAGACCTTGTTTAGTGCCACAAACATGATTTTAGACCTTTTTTAGTGCCACAAACATGATTTTAGACCTTGTTTAGCTCCACAAACATCATTTTAGACCTTGTTTAGTGCCATAAACATGTTTTTAGACCTTGTTTAGCTCCACAAACATCATTTTAGACCTTGTTTAGTGCCACAAACATGATTTTAGACCTTGTTTAGTGCCACAAACATCATTTTAGACCTTGTTTAGTGCCATAAACATGTTTTTAGACCTTGTTTAGTGTCACAAACATGTTTTTAGAGCTTGTTTAGCTCCACAAACATCATTTTAGACCTTGTTTAGTGCCACAAACATGTTTTTAGACCTTGTTTAGTGCCACAAACATGTTTTTAGACCTTGTTTAGTGCCATAAACATGTTTTTAGACCTTGTTTAGTGTCACAAACATCATTTTAGACCTTGTTTAGTGCCACAAACATGATTTTAGACCTTGTTTAGTGCCATAAACATGTTTTTAGACCTTGTTTAGTGTCACAAACATGTTTTTAGAGCTTGTTTAGCTCCACAAACATCATTTTAGACCTTGTTTAGTGCCACAAACAAGTTTTTAGACCTTGTTTAGTGCCACAAACATGATTTTAGACCTTGTTTAGCTCCACAAACATCATTTTAGACCTTGTTTAGTGCCACAAACATCATTTTAGACCTTGTTTAGTGCCATAAACATGTTTTTAGACCTTGTTTAGCTCCACAAACATCATTTTAGACCTTGTTTAGTGTCACAAACATGATTTTAGACCTTTTTTAGTGGCACAAACATGATTTTAGACCTTGTTTAGCTCCACAAACATCATTTTAGACCTTGTTTAGTGCCACAAACATGATTTTAGACCTTGTTTAGTGCCACAAACATGTTTTTAGACCTTGTTTAGCTCCACAAACATCATTTTAGACCTTGTTTAGTGCCATAAACATGTTTTTAGACCTTGTTTAGTGTCACAAACATGTTTTTAGAGCTTGTTTAGCTCCACAAACATCATTTTAGACCTTGTTAAGTGCCACAAACATGTTTTTAGACCTTGTTTAGTGCCACAAACATGATTTTAGACCTTGTTTAGTGTCACAAACATGTTTTTAGACCTTGTTTAGCTCCACAAACATCATTTTAGACCTTGTTTAGTGCCACAAACATGATTTTAGACCTTGTTTAGTGTCACAAACATGTTTTTAGACCTTGTTTAGTGTCACAAACATGTTTTTAGACCTTGTTTAGTGCCATAAACATGTTTTTAGACCTTGTTTAGTGTCACAAACATGATTTTAGACCTTGTTTAGTGCCACAAACATGATTTTAGACCTTGTTTAGTGTCACAAACATGTTTTTAGACCTTGTTTAGCTCCACAAACATCATTTTAGACCTTGTTTAGTGCCATAAACATGTTTTTAGACCTTGTTTAGCTCCACAAACATCATTTTAGACCTTGTTTAGTGCCACAAACATGATTTTAGACCTTGTTTAGTGCCACAAACATGTTTTTAGACCTTGTTTAGCTCCACAAACATCATTTTAGACATTGTTTAGTGCCATAAACATGTTTTTAGACCTTGTTTAGTGCCACAAACATGTTTTTAGACCTTGTTTAGTGCCACAAACATGTTTTTAGACCTTGTTTAGTGCCATAAACATGTTTTTAGACCTTGTTTAGTGTCACAAACATGATTTTAGACCTTGTTTAGTGCCACAAACATGATTTTAGACCTTGTTTAGTGTCACAAACATGTTTTTAGACCTTGTTTAGTGCCATAAACATGTTTTTAGACCTTGTTTAGCTCCACAAACATCATTTTAGACCTTGTTTAGTGTCACAAACATGTTTTTAGACCTTGTTTAGTGTCACAAACATGATTTTAGACCTTGTTTAGTGCCATAAACATGTTTTTAGACCTTGTTTAGCTCCACAAACATCATTTTAGACCTTGTTTAGTGTCACAAACATGTTTTTAGACCTTGTTTAGTGTCACAAACATGTTTTTAGAGCTTGTTTAGCTCCACAAACATCATTTTAGACCTTGTTTAGTGCCACAAACAAGTTTTTAGACCTTGTTTAGTGCCACAAACATGATTTTAGACCTTGTTTAGCTCCACAAACATCATTTTAGACCTTGTTTAGTGCCACAAACATCATTTTAGACCTTGTTTAGTGCCATAAACATGTTTTTAGACCTTGTTTAGCTCCACAAACATCATTTTAGACCTTGTTTAGTGTCACAAACATGATTTTAGACCTTTTTTAGTGGCACAAACATGATTTTAGACCTTGTTTAGCTCCACAAACATCATTTTAGACCTTGTTTAGTGCCACAAACATGATTTTAGACCTTGTTTAGTGTCACAAACATGTTTTTAGACCTTGTTTAGTGCCATAAACATGTTTTTAGACCTTGTTTAGCTCCACAAACATCATTTTAGACCTTTTTTAGTGCCACAAACATGATTTTAGACCTTGTTTAGTGCCACAAACATGTTTTTAGACCTTGTTTAGCTCCACAAACATCATTTTAGACCTTGTTTAGTGCCATAAACATGTTTTTAGACCTTGTTTAGTGTCACAAACATGTTTTTAGAGCTTGTTTAGCTCCACAAACATCATTTTAGACCTTGTTTAGTGCCACAAACATGATTTTAGACCTTGTTTAGTGTCACAAACATGTTTTTAGACCTTGTTTAGTGTCACAAACATGTTTTTAGACCTTGTTTAGTGCCATAAACATGTTTTTAGACCTTGTTTAGTGTCACAAACATGATTTTAGACCTTGTTTAGTGCCACAAACATGATTTTAGACCTTGTTTAGTGCCATAAACATGATTTTAGACCTTGTTTAGCTCCACAAACATGATTTTAGACCTTGTTTAGTGCCACAAACATGATTTTAGACCTTGTTTAGTGCCATAAACATGTTTTTAGACCTTGTTTAGTGTCACAAACATGTTTTTAGAGCTTGTTTAGCTCCACAAACATCATTTTAGACCTTGTTTAGTGCCACAAACATGTTTTTAGACCTTGTTTAGTGCCACAAACATGATTTTAGACCTTGTTTAGTGCCACAAACATGATTTTAGACCTTGTTTAGTGCCATAAACATGTTTTTAGACCTTGTTTAGCTCCACAAACATCATTTTAGACCTTGTTTAGTGCCACAAACATGATTTTAGACCTTGTTTAGTGCCACAAACATGTTTTTAGACCTTGTTTAGTTTTACAAACATGATTTTAGACCTTGTTTAGTGCCATAAACATGTTTTTAGACCTTGTTTAGTGTCACAAACATGTTTTTAGAGCTTGTTTAGCTCCACAAACATCATTTTAGACCTTGTTTAGTGCCACAAACATGTTTTTAGACCTTGTTTAGTGCCACAAACATGATTTTTGACCTTGTTTAGTGCCATAAACATGTTTTTAGACCTTGTTTAGCTCCACAAACATCATTTTAGACCTTGTTTAGTGCCACAAACATCATTTTAGACCTTGTTTAGTGCCATAAACATGTTTTTAGACCTTGTTTAGCTCCACAAACATCATTTTAGACCTTGTTTAGTGCCACAAACATGATTTTAGACCTTGTTTAGTGCCACAAACATGTTTTTAGACCTTGTTTAGTTTTACAAACATGATTTTAGACCTTGTTTAGTGCCATAAACATGTTTTTAGACCTTGTTTAGTGTCACAAACATGTTTTTAGAGCTTGTTTAGCTCCACAAACATCATTTTAGACCTTGTTTAGTGCCACAAACATGTTTTTAGACCTTGTTTAGTGCCACAAACATGATTTTTGACCTTGTTTAGTGCCATAAACATGTTTTTAGACCTTGTTTAGCTCCACAAACATCATTTTAGACCTTGTTTAGTGCCACAAACATCATTTTAGACCTTGTTTAGTGTCACAAACATGTTTTTAGACCTTGTTTAGTGCCATAAACATGTTTTTAGACCTTGTTTAGTGTCACAAACATGATTTTAGACCTTGTTTAGTGCCACAAACATGATTTTAGACCTTGTTTAGTGTCACAAACATGTTTTTAGACCTTGTTTAGTGTCACAAACATGTTTTTAGACCTTGTTTAGTGCCACAAACATGATTTTAGACCTTGTTTAGTGCCACAAACATGTTTTTAGACCTTGTTTAGTGTCACAAACATGTTTTTAGAGCTTGTTTAGCTCCACAAACATCATTTTAGACCTTGTTTAGTGCCACAAACATGTTTTTAGACCTTGTTTAGTGCCACAAACATGATTTTAGACCTTGTTTAGTGCCATAAACATGTTTTTAGACCTTGTTTAGTGCCACAAACATGATTTTAGACCTTGTTTAGTGCCATAAACATGATTTTAGACCTTGTTTAGCTCCACAAACATCATTTTAGACCTTGTTTAGTGCCACAAACATGATTTTAGACCTTGTTTAGTGCCACAAACATGTTTTTAGACCTTGTTTAGTGTCACAAACATGATTTTAGACCTTGTTTAGTGCCATAAACATGTTTTTAGACCTTGTTTAGCTCCACAAACATCATTTTAGACCTTGTTTAGTGTCACAAACATGTTTTTAGACCTTGTTTAGTGTCACAAACATGTTTTTAGAGCTTGTTTAGCTCCACAAACATCATTTTAGACCTTGTTTAGTGCCACAAACAAGTTTTTAGACCTTGTTTAGTGCCACAAACATGATTTTAGACCTTGTTTAGCTCCACAAACATCATTTTAGACCTTGTTTAGTGCCACAAACATCATTTTAGACCTTGTTTAGTGCCATAAACATGTTTTTAGACCTTGTTTAGCTCCACAAACATCATTTTAGACCTTGTTTAGTGTCACAAACATGATTTTAGACCTTTTTTAGTGGCACAAACATGATTTTAGACCTTGTTTAGCTCCACAAACATCATTTTAGACCTTGTTTAGTGCCACAAACATGATTTTAGACCTTGTTTAGTGTCACAAACATGTTTTTAGACCTTGTTTAGTGCCATAAACATGTTTTTAGACCTTGTTTAGCTCCACAAACATCATTTTAGACCTTGTTTAGTGCCACAAACATGATTTTAGACCTTGTTTAGTGCCACAAACATGTTTTTAGACCTTGTTTAGCTCCACAAACATCATTTTAGACCTTGTTTAGTGCCATAAACATGTTTTTAGACCTTGTTTAGTGTCACAAACATGTTTTTAGACCTTGTTTAGCTCCACAAACATCATTTTAGACCTTGTTTAGTGCCACAAACATGTTTTTAGACCTTGTTTAGTGCCACAAACATGATTTTAGACCTTGTTTAGTGTCACAAACATGTTTTTAGACCTTGTTTAGCTCCACAAACATCATTTTAGACCTTGTTTAGTGCCACAAACATGATTTTAGACCTTGTTTAGTGTCACAAACATGTTTTTAGACCTTGTTTAGTGTCACAAACATGTTTTTAGACCTTGTTTAGTGCCACAAACATGTTTTTAGACCTTGTTTAGTGTCACAAACATGATTTTAGACCTTGTTTAGTGCCACAAACATGATTTTAGACCTTGTTTAGTGCCACAAACATGATTTTAGACCTTGTTTAGCTCCACAAACATGATTTTAGACCTTGTTTAGTGCCACAAACATGATTTTAGACCTTGTTTAGTGCCACAAACATGTTTTTAGACCTTGTTTAGTGTCACAAACATGTTTTTAGACCTTGTTTAGTCCACAAACATCATTTTAGACCTTGTTTAGTGCCACAAACATGTTTTTAGACCTTGTTTAGTGCCACAAACATGATTTTAGACCTTGTTTAGTGCCACAAACATGATTTTAGACCTTGTTTAGTGCCATAAACATGTTTTTAGACCTTGTTTAGCTCCACAAACATCATTTTAGACCTTGTTTAGTGCCACAAACATGATTTTAGACCTTGTTTAGTGCCACAAACATGTTTTTAGACCTTGTTTAGTTCCACAAACATGATTTTAGACCTTGTTTAGTGCCACAAACATGTTTTTAGACCTTGTTTAGTGTCACAAACATGTTTTTAGACCTTGTTTAGCTCCACAAACATCATTTTAGACCTTGTTTAGTGCCACAAACATGTTTTTAGACCTTGTTTAGTGCCACAAACATGATTTTTAGACCTTGTTTAGTGCCATAAACATGTTTTTAGACCTTGTTTAGCTCCACAAACATCATTTTAGACCTTGTTTAGTGCCACAAACATCATTTTAGACCTTGTTTAGTGCCACAAACATGTTTTTAGACCTTGTTTAGCTCCACAAACATCATTTTAGACCTTGTTTAGTGCCACAAACATGATTTTAGACCTTGTTTAGTGCCACAAACATGTTTTTAGACCTTGTTTAGTGCCACAAACATGATTTTAGACCTTGTTTAGTGCCATAAACATGTTTTTAGACCTTGTTTAGTGTCACAAACATGTTTTTAGAGCTTGTTTAGCTCCACAAACATCATTTTAGACCTTGTTTAGTGCCACAAACATGTTTTTAGACCTTGTTTAGTGCCACAAACATGATTTTAGACCTTGTTTAGTGCCATAAACATGTTTTTAGACCTTGTTTAGCTCCACAAACATCATTTTAGACCTTGTTTAGTGCCACAAACATCATTTTAGACCTTGTTTAGTGTCACAAACATGTTTTTAGACCTTGTTTAGTGCCATAAACATGTTTTTAGACCTTGTTTAGTGTCACAAACATGATTTTAGACCTTGTTTAGTGCCACAAACATGATTTTAGACCTTGTTTAGTGTCACAAACATGTTTTTAGACCTTGTTTAGTGTCACAAACATGTTTTTAGACCTTGTTTAGTGCCACAAACATGATTTTAGACCTTGTTTAGTGCCATAAACATGTTTTTAGACCTTGTTTAGTGTCACAAACATGTTTTTAGACCTTGTTTAGCTCCACAAACATCATTTTAGACCTTGTTTAGTGCCACAAACATGTTTTTAGACCTTGTTTAGTGCCACAAACATGATTTTAGACCTTGTTTAGTGCCATAAACATGTTTTTAGACCTTGTTTAGTGCCACAAACATGATTTTAGACCTTGTTTAGTGCCATAAACATGATTTTAGACCTTGTTTAGCTCCACAAACATCATTTTAGACCTTGTTTAGTGCCACAAACATGATTTTAGACCTTGTTTAGTGCCACAAACATGTTTTTAGACCTTGTTTAGCTCCACAAACATCATTTTAGACCTTGTTTAGTGCCATAAACATGTTTTTAGACCTTGTTTAGTGTCACAAACATGTTTTTAGAGCTTGTTTAGCTCCACAAACATCATTTTAGACCTTGTTTAGTGCCACAAACATGTTTTTAGACCTTGTTTAGTGCCACAAACATGTTTTTAGACCTTGTTTAGTGCCACAAACATGTTTTTAGACCTTGTTTAGTGCCACAAACATGTTTTTAGACCTTGTTTAGCTCCACAAACATCATTTTAGACCTTGTTTAGTGCCACAAACATGATTTTAGACCTTGTTTAGCTCCACAAACATCATTTTAGACCTTGTTTAGTGTCACAAACATGTTTTTAGACCTTGTTTAGTGCCATAAACATGTTTTTAGACCTTGTTTAGTGTCACAAACATGATTTTAGACCTTGTTTAGTGCCACAAACATGATTTTAGACCTTGTTTAGTGTCACAAACATGTTTTTAGACCTTGTTTAGTGTCACAAACATGTTTTTAGACCTTGTTTAGTGCCACAAACATGATTTTAGACCTTGTTTAGTGCCACAAACATGTTTTTAGACCTTGTTTAGTGTCACAAACATGTTTTTAGACCTTGTTTAGCTCCACAAACATCATTTTAGACCTTGTTTAGTGCCACAAACATGTTTTTAGACCTTGTTTAGTGCCACAAACATGATTTTAGACCTTGTTTAGTGCCATAAACATGTTTTTAGACCTTGTTTAGTGCCACAAACATGATTTTAGACCTTGTTTAGTGCCATAAACATGATTTTAGACCTTGTTTAGCTCCACAAACATCATTTTAGACCTTGTTTAGTGCCACAAACATGATTTTAGACCTTGTTTAGTGCCACAAACATGTTTTTAGACCTTGTTTAGTGCCACAAACATGTTTTTAGACCTTGTTTAGCTCCACAAACATCATTTTAGACCTTGTTTAGTGCCACAAACATGTTTTTAGACCTTGTTTAGTGCCACAAACATGTTTTTAGACCTTGTTTAGTGCCATAAACATGTTTTTAGACCTTGTTTAGTGTCACAAACATGATTTTAGACCTTGTTTAGTGCCACAAACATGATTTTAGACCTTGTTTAGTTTCACAAACATGTTTTTAGACCTTGTTTAGTGCCACAAACATGTTTTTAGACCTTGTTTAGTGCCATAAACATGTTTTTAGACCTTGTTTAGTGTCACAAACATGATTTTAGACCTTGTTTAGTGCCACAAACATGATTTTAGACCTTGTTTAGTTTCACAAACATGTTTTTAGACCTTGTTTAGTGCCACAAACATGTTTTTAGACCTTGTTTAGTGCCACAAACATGTTTTTAGACCTTGTTTAGTGTCACAAACATGATTTTAGACCTTGTTTAGTGCCACAAACATGATTTTAGACCTTGTTTAGCTCCACAAACATCATTTTAGACCTTGTTTAGTGCCATAAACATGTTTTTAGACCTTGTTTAGCTCCACAAACATCATTTTAGACCTTGTTTAGTGCCACAAACATGATTTTAGACCTTGTTTAGTGCCACAAACATGTTTTTAGACCTTGTTTAGCTCCACAAACATCATTTTAGACCTTGTTTAGTGCCACAAACATGTTTTTAGACCTTGTTTAGTGTCACAAACATGTTTTTAGACCTTGTTTAGCTCCACAAACATCATTTTAGACCTTGTTTAGTGCCACAAACATGTTTTTAGACCTTGTTTAGTGCCACAAACATGTTTTAGACCTTGTTTAGTGCCATAAACATGTTTTTAGACCTTGTTTAGTGTCACAAACATGATTTTAGACCTTGTTTAGTGCCACAAACATGATTTTAGACCTTGTTTAGTGCCACAAACATGTTTTTAGACCTTGTTTAGCTCCACAAACATCATTTTAGACCTTGTTTAGTGTCACAAACATGTTTTTAGACCTTGTTTAGTGTCACAAACATGATTTTAGACCTTGTTTAGTGCCATAAACATGTTTTTAGACCTTGTTTAGTGTCACAAACATGTTTTTAGACCTTGTTTAGCTCCACAAACATCATTTTAGACCTTGTTTAGTGCCACAAACATCATTTTAGACCTTGTTTAGTGCCATAAACATGTTTTTAGACCTTGTTTAGCTCCACAAACATCATTTTAGACCTTGTTTAGTGTCACAAACATGATTTTAGACCTTTTTTAGTGGCACAAACATGATTTTAGACCTTGTTTAGCTCCACAAACATCATTTTAGACCTTGTTTAGTGCCACAAACATGATTTTAGACCTTGTTTAGTGTCACAAACATGTTTTTAGACCTTGTTTAGTGCCATAAACATGTTTTTAGACCTTGTTTAGCTCCACAAACATCATTTTAGACCTTGTTTAGTGCCACAAACATGATTTTAGACCTTGTTTAGTGTCACAAACATGTTTTTAGACCTTGTTTAGCTCCACAAACATCATTTTAGACCTTGTTTAGTGCCACAAACATGATTTTAGACCTTGTTTAGTGTCACAAACATGTTTTTAGACCTTGTTTAGTGTCACAAACATGTTTTTAGACCTTGTTTAGTGCCATAAACATGTTTTTAGACCTTGTTTAGTGTCACAAACATGATTTTAGACCTTGTTTAGTGCCACAAACATGATTTTAGACCTTGTTTAGTGCCACAAACATGATTTTAGACCTTGTTTAGTGCCACAAACATGATTTTAGACCTTGTTTAGCTCCACAAACATGATTTTAGACCTTGTTTAGTGCCACAAACATGATTTTAGACCTTGTTTAGTGCCATAAACATGTTTTTAGACCTTGTTTAGTGTCACAAACATGTTTTTAGAGCTTGTTTAGCTCCACAAACATCATTTTAGACCTTGTTTAGTGCCACAAACATGTTTTTAGACCTTGTTTAGTGCCACAAACATGATTTTAGACCTTGTTTAGTGCCACAAACATGATTTTAGACCTTGTTTAGTGCCATAAACATGTTTTTAGACCTTGTTTAGCTCCACAAACATCATTTTAGACCTTGTTTAGTGCCACAAACATGATTTTAGACCTTGTTTAGTGCCACAAACATGTTTTTAGACCTTGTTTAGTGTCACAAACATGATTTTAGACCTTGTTTAGTGCCATAAACATGTTTTTAGACCTTGTTTAGTGTCACAAACATGTTTTTAGAGCTTGTTTAGCTCCACAAACATCATTTTAGACCTTGTTTAGTGCCACAAACATGTTTTTAGACCTTGTTTAGTGCCACAAACATGATTTTTGACCTTGTTTAGTGCCATAAACATGTTTTTAGACCTTGTTTAGCTCCACAAACATCATTTTAGACCTTGTTTAGTGCCACAAACATCATTTTAGACCTTGTTTAGTGTCACAAACATGTTTTTAGACCTTGTTTAGTGCCATAAACATGTTTTTAGACCTTGTTTAGTGTCACAAACATGATTTTAGACCTTGTTTAGTGCCACAAACATGATTTTAGACCTTGTTTAGTGTCACAAACATGTTTTTAGACCTTGTTTAGTGTCACAAACATGTTTTTAGACCTTGTTTAGTGCCACAAACATGATTTTAGACCTTGTTTAGTGCCATAAACATGTTTTTAGACCTTGTTTAGTGTCACAAACATGTTTTTAGACCTTGTTTAGCTCCACAAACATCATTTTAGACCTTGTTTAGTGCCACAAACATGTTTTTAGACCTTGTTTAGTGCCACAAACATGATTTTAGACCTTGTTTAGTGCCATAAACATGTTTTTAGACCTTGTTTAGTGCCACAAACATGATTTTAGACCTTGTTTAGTGCCATAAACATGATTTTAGACCTTGTTTAGCTCCACAAACATCATTTTAGACCTTGTTTAGTGCCACAAACATGATTTTAGACCTTGTTTAGTGCCACAAACATGTTTTTAGACCTTGTTTAGTGCCACAAACATCATTTTAGACCTTGTTTAGTGCCATAAACATGTTTTTAGACCTTGTTTAGTGTCACAAACATGTTTTTAGAGCTTGTTTAGCTCCACAAACATCATTTTAGACCTTGTTTAGTGCCACAAACATGTTTTTAGACCTTGTTTAGTGCCACAAACATGTTTTTAGACCTTGTTTAGTGCCATAAACATGTTTTTAGACCTTGTTTAGTGCCATAAACATGTTTTTAGACCTTGTTTAGCTCCACAAACATCATTTTAGACCTTGTTTAGTGCCACAAACATGATTTTAGACCTTGTTTAGCTCCACAAACATCATTTTAGACCTTGTTTAGTGTCACAAACATGTTTTTAGACCTTGTTTAGTGCCATAAACATGTTTTTAGACCTTGTTTAGTGTCACAAACATGATTTTAGACCTTGTTTAGTGCCACAAACATGATTTTAGACCTTGTTTAGTGTCACAAACATGTTTTTAGACCTTGTTTAGTGTCACAAACATGTTTTTAGACCTTGTTTAGTGCCACAAACATGATTTTAGACCTTGTTTAGTGCCATAAACATGTTTTTAGACCTTGTTTAGTGTCACAAACATGTTTTTAGAGCTTGTTTAGCTCCACAAACATCATTTTAGACCTTGTTTAGTGCCACAAACATGTTTTTAGACCTTGTTTAGTGCCACAAACATGATTTTAGACCTTGTTTAGTGCCACAAACATGTTTTTAGACCTTGTTTAGTGCCACAAACATGATTTTAGACCTTGTTTAGTGCCATAAACATGATTTTAGACCTTGTTTAGCTCCACAAACATCATTTTAGACCTTGTTTAGTGCCACAAACATGATTTTAGACCTTGTTTAGTGCCACAAACATGTTTTTAGACCTTGTTTAGCTCCACAAACATCATTTTAGACCTTGTTTAGTGCCACAAACATGTTTTTAGACCTTGTTTAGTGCCACAAACATGTTTTTAGAGCTTGTTTAGCTCCACAAACATCATTTTAGACCTTGTTTAGTGCCACAAACATGTTTTTAGACCTTGTTTAGTGCCACAAACATGTTTTTAGACCTTGTTTAGTGCCATAAACATGTTTTTAGACCTTGTTTAGTGTCACAAACATGATTTTAGACCTTGTTTAGTGCCACAAACATGATTTTAGACCTTGTTTAGTTTCACAAACATGTTTTTAGACCTTGTTTAGTGCCACAAACATGTTTTTAGACCTTGTTTAGTGCCACAAACATGTTTTTAGACCTTGTTTAGTGTCACAAACATGATTTTAGACCTTGTTTAGTGCCACAAACATGATTTTAGACCTTGTTTAGTTTCACAAACATGTTTTTAGACCTTGTTTAGTGCCACAAACATGTTTTTAGACCTTGTTTAGTGCCATAAACATGTTTTTAGACCTTGTTTAGTGTCACAAACATGATTTTAGACCTTGTTTAGTGCCACAAACATGATTTTAGACCTTGTTTAGCTCCACAAACATCATTTTAGACCTTGTTTAGTGCCACAAACATGTTTTTAGACCTTGTTTAGCTCCACAAACATCATTTTAGACCTTGTTTAGTGCCACAAACATGATTTTAGACCTTGTTTAGCTCCACAAACATCATTTTAGACCTTGTTTAGTGCCATAAACATGTTTTTAGACCTTGTTTAGTGTCACAAACATGTTTTTAGAGCTTGTTTAGCTCCACAAACATCATTTTAGACCTTGTTTAGTGCCACAAACATGTTTTTAGACCTTGTTTAGTGCCACAAACATGTTTTTAGACCTTGTTTAGTGCCACAAACATGTTTTTAGACCTTGTTTAGTGTCACAAACATGATTTTAGACCTTGTTTAGTGCCACAAACATGATTTTAGACCTTGTTTAGTGCCATAAACATGTTTTTAGACCTTGTTTAGCTCCACAAACATCATTTTAGACCTTGTTTAGTGTCACAAACATGTTTTTAGACCTTGTTTAGTGTCACAAACATGATTTTAGACCTTGTTTAGTGCCATAAACATGTTTTTAGACCTTGTTTAGTGTCACAAACATGTTTTTAGAGCTTGTTTAGCTCCACAAACATCATTTTAGACCTTGTTTAGTGCCACAAACATCATTTTAGACCTTGTTTAGTGCCATAAACATGTTTTTAGACCTTGTTTAGCTCCACAAACATCATTTTAGACCTTGTTTAGTGTCACAAACATGATTTTAGACCTTGTTTAGTGCACAAACATGATTTTAGACCTTGTTTAGCTCCACAAACATCATTTTAGACCTTGTTTAGTGCCACAAACATGATTTTAGACCTTGTTTAGTGTCACAAACATGTTTTTAGACCTTGTTTAGTGCCATAAACATGTTTTTAGACCTTGTTTAGCTCCACAAACATCATTTTAGACCTTTTTTAGTGCCACAAACATGATTTTAGACCTTGTTTAGTGCCACAAACATGTTTTTAGACCTTGTTTAGCTCCACAAACATCATTTTAGACCTTGTTTAGTGCCATAAACATGTTTTTAGACCTTGTTTAGTGTCACAAACATGTTTTTAGACCTTGTTTAGCTCCACAAACATCATTTTAGACCTTGTTTAGTGCCACAAACATGTTTTTAGACCTTGTTTAGTGCCACAAACATGATTTTAGACCTTGTTTAGTGTCACAAACATGTTTTTAGACCTTGTTTAGCTCCACAAACATCATTTTAGACCTTGTTTAGTGCCACAAACATGATTTTAGACCTTGTTTAGTGTCACAAACATGTTTTTAGACCTTGTTTAGTGTCACAAACATGTTTTTAGACCTTGTTTAGTGCCATAAACATGTTTTTAGACCTTGTTTAGTGTCACAAACATGATTTTAGACCTTGTTTAGTGCCACAAACATGATTTTAGACCTTGTTTAGTGTCACAAACATGTTTTTAGACCTTGTTTAGCTCCACAAACATCATTTTAGACCTTGTTTAGTGCCACAAACATGTTTTTAGACCTTGTTTAGTCCACAAACATCATTTTAGACCTTGTTTAGTGCCACAAACATGATTTTAGACCTTGTTTAGTGCCACAAACATGTTTTTAGACCTTGTTTAGTGTCACAAACATGTTTTTAGACCTTGTTTAGCTCCACAAACATCATTTTAGACCTTGTTTAGTGCCACAAACATGTTTTTAGACCTTGTTTAGTGTCACAAACATGATTTTAGACCTTGTTTAGTGCCACAAACATGATTTTAGACCTTGTTTAGTGTCACAAACATGTTTTTAGACCTTGTTTAGTGCCATAAACATGTTTTTAGACCTTGTTTAGCTCCACAAACATCATTTTAGACCTTGTTTAGTGTCACAAACATGTTTTTAGACCTTGTTTAGTGTCACAAACATGATTTTAGACCTTGTTTAGTGCCATAAACATGTTTTTAGACCTTGTTTAGTGTCACAAACATGTTTTTAGAGCTTGTTTAGCTCCACAAACATCATTTTAGACCTTGTTTAGTGCCACAAACAAGTTTTTAGACCTTGTTTAGTGCCACAAACATGATTTTAGACCTTGTTTAGCTCCACAAACATCATTTTAGACCTTGTTTAGTGCCACAAACATCATTTTAGACCTTGTTTAGTGCCATAAACATGTTTTTAGACCTTGTTTAGCTCCACAAACATCATTTTAGACCTTGTTTAGTGTCACAAACATGATTTTAGACCTTGTTTAGTGGCACAAACATGATTTTAGACCTTGTTTAGCTCCACAAACATCATTTTAGACCTTGTTTAGTGCCACAAACATGATTTTAGACCTTGTTTAGTGTCACAAACATGTTTTTAGACCTTGTTTAGTGTCACAAACATGATTTTAGACCTTGTTTAGTGCCACAAACATGTTTTTAGACCTTGTTTAGTGTCACAAACATGTTTTTAGACCTTGTTTAGTGTCACAAACATGTTTTTAGACCTTGTTTAGTGCCATAAACATGATTTTAGACCTTGTTTAGTGCCACAAACATGATTTTAGACCTTGTTTAGTGCCACAAACATGATTTTAGACCTTGTTTAGCTCCACAAACATCATTTTAGACCTTGTTTAGTGCCACAAACATGTTTTTAGACCTTGTTTAGCTCCACAAACATCATTTTAGACCTTGTTTAGTGCCACAAACATGATTTTAGACCTTGTTTAGTGCCACAAACATGTTTTTAGACCTTGTTTAGCTCCACAAACATCATTTTAGACCTTGTTTAGTGCCATAAACATGTTTTTAGACCTTGTTTAGTGTCACAAACATGTTTTTAGACCTTGTTTAGCTCCACAAACATCATTTTAGACCTTGTTTAGTGCCACAAACATGTTTTTAGACCTTGTTTAGTGCCACAAACATGTTTTTAGACCTTGTTTAGTGCCACAAACATGTTTTTAGACCTTGTTTAGTGTCACAAACATGATTTTAGACCTTGTTTAGTGCCACAAACATGATTTTAGACCTTGTTTAGTGCCACAAACATGTTTTTAGACCTTGTTTAGTGTCACAAACATGTTTTTAGAGCTTGTTTAGCTCCACAAACATCATTTTAGACCTTGTTTAGTGCCACAAACATGTTTTTAGACCTTGTTTAGTGCCACAAACATGATTTTAGACCTTGTTTAGCTCCACAAACATCATTTTAGACCTTGTTTAGTGCCACAAACATCATTTTAGACCTTGTTTAGTGCCATAAACATGTTTTTAGACCTTGTTTAGCTCCACAAACATCATTTTAGACCTTGTTTAGTGTCACAAACATGATTTTAGACCTTGTTTAGTGGCACAAACATGATTTTAGACCTTGTTTAGCTCCACAAACATCATTTTAGACCTTGTTTAGTGCCACAAACATGATTTTAGACCTTGTTTAGTGTCACAAACATGTTTTTAGACCTTGTTTAGTGCCATAAACATGTTTTTAGACCTTGTTTAGCTCCACAAACATCATTTTAGACCTTGTTTAGTGCCACAAACATGATTTTAGACCTTGTTTAGTGCCACAAACATGTTTTTAGACCTTGTTTAGCTCCACAAACATCATTTTAGACCTTGTTTAGTGCCATAAACATGTTTTTAGACCTTGTTTAGTGTCACAAACATGTTTTTAGACCTTGTTTAGCTCCACAAACATCATTTTAGACCTTGTTTAGTGCCACAAACATGTTTTTAGACCTTGTTTAGTGCCACAAACATGATTTTAGACCTTGTTTAGTGTCACAAACATGTTTTTAGACCTTGTTTAGCTCCACAAACATCATTTTAGACCTTGTTTAGTGCCACAAACATGATTTTAGACCTTGTTTAGTGTCACAAACATGTTTTTAGACCTTGTTTAGTGTCACAAACATGTTTTTAGACCTTGTTTAGTGCCATAAACATGTTTTTAGACCTTGTTTAGTGTCACAAACATGATTTTAGACCTTGTTTAGTGCCACAAACATGATTTTAGACCTTGTTTAGTGTCACAAACATGTTTTTAGACCTTGTTTAGCTCCACAAACATCATTTTAGACCTTGTTTAGTGCCATAAACATGTTTTTAGACCTTGTTTAGCTCCACAAACATCATTTTAGACCTTGTTTAGTGCCACAAACATGATTTTAGACCTTGTTTAGTGCCACAAACATGTTTTTAGACCTTGTTTAGCTCCACAAACATCATTTTAGACCTTGTTTAGTGCCACAAACATGTTTTTAGACCTTGTTTAGTGCCACAAACATGTTTTTAGACCTTGTTTAGTGCCACAAACATGATTTTAGACCTTGTTTAGTGCCACAAACATGATTTTAGACCTTGTTTAGTGTCACAAACATGTTTTTAGACCTTGTTTAGTGCCATAAACATGTTTTTAGACCTTGTTTAGCTCCACAAACATCATTTTAGACCTTGTTTAGTGTCACAAACATGTTTTTAGACCTTGTTTAGTGTCACAAACATGATTTTAGACCTTGTTTAGTGCCACAAACAAGTTTTTAGACCTTGTTTAGTGCCACAAACATGATTTTAGACCTTGTTTAGCTCCACAAACATCATTTTAGACCTTGTTTAGTGCCACAAACATCATTTTAGACCTTGTTTAGTGCCACAAACATGTTTTTAGACCTTGTTTAGCTCCACAAACATCATTTTAGACCTTGTTTAGTGTCACAAACATGATTTTAGACCTTGTTTAGTGCCACAAACATGATTTTAGACCTTGTTTAGCTCCACAAACATCATTTTAGACCTTGTTTAGTGCCACAAACATGATTTTAGACCTTGTTTAGTGTCACAAACATGTTTTTAGACCTTGTTTAGTGCCATAAACATGTTTTTAGACCTTGTTTAGCTCCACAAACATCATTTTAGACCTTGTTTAGTGCCACAAACATGATTTTAGACCTTGTTTAGTGCCACAAACATGTTTTTAGACCTTGTTTAGCTCCACAAACATCATTTTAGACCTTGTTTAGTGCCATAAACATGTTTTTAGACCTTGTTTAGCTCCACAAACATCATTTTAGACCTTGTTTAGTGCCACAAACATGATTTTAGACCTTGTTTAGCTCCACAAACATCATTTTAGACCTTGTTTAGCTCCACAAACATCATTTTAGACCTTGTTTAGTGCCACAAACATGATTTTAGACCTTGTTTAGTGCCACAAACATGTTTTTAGACCTTGTTTAGCTCCACAAACATCATTTTAGACCTTGTTTAGTGCCACAAACATGTTTTTAGACCTTGTTTAGTGTCACAAACATGTTTTTAGACCTTGTTTAGCTCCACAAACATCATTTTAGACCTTGTTTAGTGCCACAAACATGTTTTTAGACCTTGTTTAGTGCCACAAACATGTTTTTAGACCTTGTTTAGTGCCACAAACATGTTTTTAGACCTTGTTTAGTGTCACAAACATGTTTTTAGACCTTGTTTAGCTCCACAAACATCATTTTAGACCTTGTTTAGTGCCACAAACATGTTTTTAGACCTTGTTTAGTGCCACAAACATGTTTTTAGACCTTGTTTAGTGCCACAAACATGTTTTTAGACCTTGTTTAGTGTCACAAACATGATTTTAGACCTTGTTTAGTGCCACAAACATGATTTTAGACCTTGTTTAGTGCCATAAACATGTTTTTAGACCTTGTTTAGTGTCACAAACATGTTTTTAGACCTTGTTTAGCTCCACAAACATCATTTTAGACCTTGTTTAGTGCCACAAACATGTTTTTAGACCTTGTTTAGTGCCACAAACATGATTTTAGACCTTGTTTAGCTCCACAAACATCATTTTAGACCTTGTTTAGTGCCACAAACATCATTTTAGACCTTGTTTAGTGCCATAAACATGTTTTTAGACCTTGTTTAGTCCACAAACATCATTTTAGACCTTGTTTAGTGTCACAAACATGATTTTAGACCTTGTTTAGTGCACAAACATGATTTTAGACCTTGTTTAGCTCCACAAACATCATTTTAGACCTTGTTTAGTGCCACAAACATGATTTTAGACCTTGTTTAGTGTCACAAACATGTTTTTAGACCTTGTTTAGTGCCATAAACATGTTTTTAGACCTTGTTTAGCTCCACAAACATCATTTTAGACCTTGTTTAGTGCCACAAACATGATTTTAGACCTTGTTTAGTGCCACAAACATGTTTTTAGACCTTGTTTAGCTCCACAAACATCATTTTAGACCTTGTTTAGTGCCACAAACATGTTTTTAGACCTTGTTTAGTGTCACAAACATGTTTTTAGAGCTTGTTTAGCTCCACAAACATCATTTTAGACCTTGTTTAGTGCCACAAACATGTTTTTAGACCTTGTTTAGTGCCACAAACATGATTTTAGACCTTGTTTAGTGTCACAAACATGTTTTTAGACCTTGTTTAGCTCCACAAACATCATTTTAGACCTTGTTTAGTGCCACAAACATGATTTTAGACCTTGTTTAGTGTCACAAACATGTTTTTAGACCTTGTTTAGTGTCACAAACATGTTTTTAGACCTTGTTTAGTGCCATAAACATGTTTTTAGACCTTGTTTAGTGTCACAAACATGATTTTAGACCTTGTTTAGTGCCACAAACATGATTTTAGACCTTGTTTAGTGTCACAAACATGTTTTTAGACCTTGTTTAGCTCCACAAACATCATTTTAGACCTTGTTTAGTGCCATAAACATGTTTTTAGACCTTGTTTAGCTCCACAAACATCATTTTAGACCTTGTTTAGTGCCACAAACATGATTTTAGACCTTGTTTAGTGCCACAAACATGTTTTTAGACCTTGTTTAGCTCCACAAACATCATTTTAGACCTTGTTTAGTGCCATAAACATGTTTTTAGACCTTGTTTAGTGCCACAAACATGTTTTTAGACCTTGTTTAGTGCCACAAACATGATTTTAGACCTTGTTTAGTGCCACAAACATGATTTTAGACCTTGTTTAGTGTCACAAACATGTTTTTAGACCTTGTTTAGTGCCACAAACATGTTTTTAGACCTTGTTTAGTCCACAAACATCATTTTAGACCTTGTTTAGTGTCACAAACATGTTTTTAGACCTTGTTTAGTGTCACAAACATGATTTTAGACCTTGTTTAGTGCCACAAACATGTTTTTAGACCTTGTTTAGTGCCACAAACATGATTTTAGACCTTGTTTAGTGCCACAAACATCATTTTAGACCTTGTTTAGTGCCACAAACATCATTTTAGACCTTGTTTAGTGCCACAAACATGTTTTTAGACCTTGTTTAGCTCCACAAACATCATTTTAGACCTTGTTTAGTGTCACAAACATGATTTTAGACCTTGTTTAGTGGCACAAACATGATTTTAGACCTTGTTTAGCTCCACAAACATCATTTTAGACCTTGTTTAGTGCCACAAACATGATTTTAGACCTTGTTTAGTGTCACAAACATGTTTTTAGACCTTGTTTAGTGCCATAAACATGTTTTTAGACCTTGTTTAGCTCCACAAACATCATTTTAGACCTTGTTTAGTGCCACAAACATGATTTTAGACCTTGTTTAGTGCCACAAACATGTTTTTAGACCTTGTTTAGCTCCACAAACATCATTTTAGACCTTGTTTAGTGCCATAAACATGTTTTTAGACCTTGTTTAGTGTCACAAACATGTTTTTAGACCTTGTTTAGCTCCACAAACATCATTTTAGACCTTGTTTAGTGCCACAAACATGTTTTTAGACCTTGTTTAGTGCCACAAACATGATTTTAGACCTTGTTTAGTGTCACAAACATGTTTTTAGACCTTGTTTAGCTCCACAAACATCATTTTAGACCTTGTTTAGTGCCACAAACATGATTTTAGACCTTGTTTAGTGTCACAAACATGTTTTTAGACCTTGTTTAGTGTCACAAACATGTTTTTAGACCTTGTTTAGTGCCATAAACATGTTTTTAGACCTTGTTTAGTGTCACAAACATGATTTTAGACCTTGTTTAGTGCCACAAACATGATTTTAGACCTTGTTTAGCTCCACAAACATGATTTTAGACCTTGTTTAGTGCCACAAACATGATTTTAGACCTTGTTTAGTGCCACAAACATGTTTTTAGACCTTGTTTAGTGTCACAAACATGTTTTTAGACCTTGTTTAGCTCCACAAACATCATTTTAGACCTTGTTTAGTGTCACAAACATGTTTTTAGACCTTGTTTAGTGCCACAAACATGTTTTTAGACCTTGTTTAGTGTCACAAACATGATTTTAGACCTTGTTTAGTGCCACAAACATGATTTTAGACCTTGTTTAGCTCCACAAACATGATTTTAGACCTTGTTTAGTGCCACAAACATGATTTTAGACCTTGTTTAGTGCCACAAACATGTTTTTAGACCTTGTTTAGTGTCACAAACATGTTTTTAGACCTTGTTTAGCTCCACAAACATCATTTTAGACCTTGTTTAGTGCCACAAACATGATTTTAGACCTTGTTTAGTGCCACAAACATGATTTTAGACCTTGTTTAGTGCCACAAACATGTTTTTAGACCTTGTTTAGTGTCACAAACATGATTTTAGACCTTGTTTAGTGCCACAAACATGTTTTTAGACCTTGTTTAGTGCCATAAACATGTTTTTAGACCTTGTTTAGTGCCACAAACATGATTTTAGACCTTGTTTAGTGCCACAAACATGATTTTAGACCTTGTTTAGTGCCACAAACATGATTTTAGACCTTGTTTAGTGCCACAAACATGTTTTTAGACCTTGTTTAGTGTCACAAACATGATTTTAGACCTTGTTTAGTGCCATAAACATGTTTTTAGACCTTGTTTAGTGTCACAAACATGTTTTTAGAGCTTGTTTAGCTCCACAAACATCATTTTAGACCTTGTTTAGTGCCACAAACATGTTTTTAGACCTTGTTTAGTGCCACAAACATGATTTTTGACCTTGTTTAGTGCCATAAACATGTTTTTAGACCTTGTTTAGCTCCACAAACATCATTTTAGACCTTGTTTAGTGCCACAAACATGATTTTAGACCTTGTTTAGCTCCACAAACATCATTTTAGACCTTGTTTAGTGTCACAAACATGTTTTTAGACCTTGTTTAGTGCCATAAACATGTTTTTAGACCTTGTTTAGTGTCACAAACATGATTTTAGACCTTGTTTAGTGCCACAAACATGTTTTTAGACCTTGTTTAGTGCCACAAACATGTTTTTAGACCTTGTTTAGTGTCACAAACATGATTTTAGACCTTGTTTAGTGCCATAAACATGTTTTTAGACCTTGTTTAGTGTCACAAACATGTTTTTAGAGCTTGTTTAGCTCCACAAACATCATTTTAGACCTTGTTTAGTGCCACAAACATGTTTTTAGACCTTGTTTAGTGCCACAAACATGATTTTAGACCTTGTTTAGTGCCACAAACATGTTTTTAGACCTTGTTTAGTCCACAAACATCATTTTAGACCTTGTTTAGTGCCACAAACATGATTTTAGACCTTGTTTAGTCCACAAACATCATTTTAGACCTTGTTTAGTGTCACAAACATGTTTTTAGACCTTGTTTAGTGCCACAAACATGTTTTTAGACCTTGTTTAGTGCCACAAACATGATTTTAGACCTTGTTTAGTGCCACAAACATGATTTTAGACCTTGTTTAGTGCCACAAACATGTTTTTAGACCTTGTTTAGCTCCACAAACATCATTTTAGACCTTGTTTAGTGCCACAAACATGTTTTTAGACCTTGTTTAGTGTCACAAACATGTTTTTAGAGCTTGTTTAGCTCCACAAACATCATTTTAGACCTTGTTTAGTGCCACAAACATGTTTTTAGACCTTGTTTAGTGCCACAAACATGTTTTTAGACCTTGTTTAGTGTCACAAACATGATTTTAGACCTTGTTTAGTGCCACAAACATGATTTTAGACCTTGTTTAGTGCCACAAACATGTTTTTAGACCTTGTTTAGTGTCACAAACATGTTTTTAGACCTTGTTTAGCTCCACAAACATCATTTTAGACCTTGTTTAGTGCCACAAACATGTTTTTAGACCTTGTTTAGTGCCACAAACATGATTTTAGACCTTGTTTAGTGCCACAAACATGATTTTAGACCTTGTTTAGTGTCACAAACATGTTTTTAGACCTTGTTTAGTGCCACAAACATGTTTTTAGACCTTGTTTAGCTCCACAAACATCATTTTAGACCTTGTTTAGTGTCACAAACATGTTTTTAGACCTTGTTTAGTGTCACAAACATGATTTTAGACCTTGTTTAGTGCCATAAACATGTTTTTAGACCTTGTTTAGTGTCACAAACATGTTTTTAGACCTTGTTTAGTGTCACAAACATGTTTTTAGACCTTGTTTAGTGCCACAAACATGATTTTAGACCTTGTTTAGTGCCACAAACATGATTTTAGACCTTGTTTAGTGCCACAAACATGATTTTAGACCTTGTTTAGTCCACAAACATCATTTTAGACCTTGTTTAGTGCCACAAACATGTTTTTAGACCTTGTTTAGTCCACAAACATCATTTTAGACCTTGTTTAGTGCCACAAACATGATTTTAGACCTTGTTTAGTGCCACAAACATGTTTTTAGACCTTGTTTAGCTCCACAAACATCATTTTAGACCTTGTTTAGTGCCATAAACATGTTTTTAGACCTTGTTTAGTGTCACAAACATGTTTTTAGACCTTGTTTAGCTCCACAAACATCATTTTAGACCTTGTTTAGTGCCACAAACATGTTTTTAGACCTTGTTTAGTGCCACAAACATGTTTTTAGACCTTGTTTAGTGCCATAAACATGTTTTTAGACCTTGTTTAGTGTCACAAACATGATTTTAGACCTTGTTTAGTGCCACAAACATGATTTTAGACCTTGTTTAGTGCCATAAACATGTTTTTAGACCTTGTTTAGTGTCACAAACATGTTTTTAGAGCTTGTTTAGCTCCACAAACATCATTTTAGACCTTGTTTAGTGCCACAAACATGTTTTTAGACCTTGTTTAGTGCCACAAACATGATTTTAGACCTTGTTTAGTCCACAAACATCATTTTAGACCTTGTTTAGTGTCACAAACATGATTTTAGACCTTGTTTAGTGCCATAAACATGTTTTTAGACCTTGTTTAGTGTCACAAACATGATTTTAGACCTTGTTTAGTGCCACAAACATGTTTTTAGACCTTGTTTAGTGTCACAAACATGTTTTTAGACCTTGTTTAGTGTCACAAACATGTTTTTAGACCTTGTTTAGTGCCACAAACATGATTTTAGACCTTGTTTAGTGCCACAAACATGATTTTAGACCTTGTTTAGTGCCACAAACATGATTTTAGACCTTGTTTAGCTCCACAAACATCATTTTAGACCTTGTTTAGTGCCACAAACATGTTTTTAGACCT
This sequence comes from Oncorhynchus clarkii lewisi, assembly GCF_045791955.1. Classification (NCBI taxonomy): domain Eukaryota; kingdom Metazoa; phylum Chordata; class Actinopteri; order Salmoniformes; family Salmonidae; genus Oncorhynchus; species Oncorhynchus clarkii. The sequence goes on from NW_027257942.1 coordinate 472,479, forward strand.
TGTTTAGCTCCACAAACATCATTTTAGACCTTGTTTAGTGCCACAAACATGATTTTAGACCTTGTTTAGTGCCACAAACATGTTTTTAGACCTTGTTTAGTCCACAAACATCATTTTAGACCTTGTTTAGTGCCACAAACATGTTTTTAGACCTTGTTTAGTGCCACAAACATGTTTTTAGACCTTGTTTAGTGCCACAAACATGTTTTTAGACCTTGTTTAGTGTCACAAACATGATTTTAGACCTTGTTTAGTGCCACAAACATGATTTTAGACCTTGTTTAGTGTCACAAACATGTTTTTAGACCTTGTTTAGTGCCATAAACATGTTTTTAGACCTTGTTTAGCTCCACAAACATCATTTTAGACCTTGTTTAGTGCCACAAACATGTTTTTAGACCTTGTTTAGTGTCACAAACATGATTTTAGACCTTGTTTAGTGCCATAAACATGTTTTTAGACCTTGTTTAGTGTCACAAACATGTTTTTAGACCTTGTTTAGCTCCACAAACATCATTTTAGACCTTGTTTAGTGCCACAAACAAGTTTTTAGACCTTGTTTAGTGCCACAAACATGATTTTAGACCTTGTTTAGTCCACAAACATCATTTTAGACCTTGTTTAGTGCCACAAACATCATTTTAGACCTTGTTTAGTGCCACAAACATCATTTTAGACCTTGTTTAGTCCACAAACATCATTTTAGACCTTGTTTAGTGTCACAAACATGATTTTAGACCTTGTTTAGTGGCACAAACATGATTTTAGACCTTGTTTAGCTCCACAAACATCATTTTAGACCTTGTTTAGTGCCACAAACATGATTTTAGACCTTGTTTAGTGTCACAAACATGTTTTTAGACCTTGTTTATGTTTTTAGACCTTGTTTAGTGCCATAAACATGATTTTAGACCTTGTTTAGTCCACAAACATCATTTTAGACCTTGTTTAGTGCCACAAACATGATTTTAGACCTTGTTTAGTGCCACAAACATGTTTTTAGACCTTGTTTAGTGCCGCAAACATCATTTTAGACCTTGTTTAGTGCCACAAACATGATTTTAGACCTTGTTTAGTGTCACAAACATGTTTTTAGACCTTGTTTAGCTCCACAAACATCATTTTAGACCTTGTTTAGTGCCACAAACATGATTTTAGACCTTGTTTAGTGTCACAAACATGTTTTTAGACCTTGTTTAGTGCCACAAACATGTTTTTAGACCTTGTTTAGTGCCACAAACATGTTTTTAGACCTTGTTTAGTGCCACAAACATGATTTTAGACCTTGTTTAGTGCCACAAACATGATTTTAGACCTTGTTTAGTGCCACAAACATGATTTTAGACCTTGTTTAGCTCCACAAACATGATTTTAGACCTTGTTTAGTGCCACAAACATGATTTTAGACCTTGTTTAGTGCCACAAACATGTTTTTAGACCTTGTTTAGTGTCACAAACATGTTTTTAGACCTTGTTTAGTCCACAAACATCATTTTAGACCTTGTTTAGTGCCACAAACATGTTTTTAGACCTTGTTTAGTGCCACAAACATGATTTTAGACCTTGTTTAGTGCCACAAACATGATTTTAGACCTTGTTTAGTGCCACAAACATGTTTTTAGACCTTGTTTAGCTCCACAAACATCATTTTAGACCTTGTTTAGTGCCACAAACATGATTTTAGACCTTGTTTAGTGCCACAAACATGTTTTTAGACCTTGTTTAGTGTCACAAACATGATTTTAGACCTTGTTTAGTGCCACAAACATGTTTTTAGACCTTGTTTAGTGTCACAAACATGTTTTTAGAGCTTGTTTAGCTCCACAAACATCATTTTAGACCTTGTTTAGTGCCACAAACATGTTTTTAGACCTTGTTTAGTGCCACAAACATGATTTTAGACCTTGTTTAGTGCCATGAACATGTTTTTAGACCTTGTTTAGCTCCACAAACATCATTTTAGACCTTGTTTAGTGCCACAAACATCATTTTAGACCTTGTTTAGTGTCACAAACATGATTTTAGACCTTGTTTAGTGCCACAAACATGTTTTTAGACCTTGTTTAGTGCCACAAACATGATTTTAGACCTTGTTTAGTGCCACAAACATGATTTTAGACCTTGTTTAGTGCCACAAACATGATTTTAGACCTTGTTTAGTGCCACAAACATGATTTTAGACCTTGTTTAGCTCCACAAACATCATTTTAGACCTTGTTTAGTGCCACAAACATGATTTTAGACCTTGTTTAGTGCCACAAACATGTTTTTAGACCTTGTTTAGCTCCACAAACATCATTTTAGACCTTGTTTAGTGCCATAAACATGTTTTTAGACCTTGTTTAGTGTCACAAACATGTTTTTAGACCTTGTTTAGCTCCACAAACATCATTTTAGACCTTGTTTAGTGCCACAAACATGTTTTTAGACCTTGTTTAGTGCCACAAACATGTTTTTAGACCTTGTTTAGTGCCATAAACATGTTTTTAGACCTTGTTTAGTGCCACAAACATGTTTTTAGACCTTGTTTAGTGCCACAAACATCATTTTAGACCTTGTTTAGTGCCACAAACATGATTTTAGACCTTGTTTAGCTCCACAAACATCATTTTAGACCTTGTTTAGTGTCACAAACATGTTTTTAGACCTTGTTTAGTGCCACAAACATGTTTTTAGACCTTGTTTAGTGTCACAAACATGATTTTAGACCTTGTTTAGTGCCACAAACATGATTTTAGACCTTGTTTAGTGTCACAAACATGTTTTTAGACCTTGTTTAGTGCCACAAACATGTTTTTAGACCTTGTTTAGTGCCACAAACATGATTTTAGACCTTGTTTAGTGCCATAAACATGTTTTTAAACCTTGTTTAGTGTCACAAACATGATTTTAGACCTTGTTTAGCTCCACAAACATCATTTTAGACCTTGTTTAGTGCCACAAACATGATTTTAGACCTTGTTTAGTGCCACAAACATGATTTTAGACCTTGTTTAGTGCCACAAACATGTTTTTAGACCTTGTTTAGTGCCACAAACATGATTTTAGACCTTGTTTAGTGCCACAAACATGATTTTAGACCTTGTTTAGCTCCACAAACATCATTTTAGACCTTGTTTAGTGCCACAAACATGTTTTTAGACCTTGTTTAGTGCCACAAACATGTTTTTAGACCTTGTTTAGCTCCACAAACATCATTTTAGACCTTGTTTAGTGCCATAAACATGTTTTTAGACCTTGTTTAGTGCCACAAACATGTTTTTAGACCTTGTTTAGTGCCACAAACATGTTTTTAGACCTTGTTTAGTGTCACAAACATGATTTTAGACCTTGTTTAGTGCCACAAACATGATTTTAGACCTTGTTTAGTTCCACAAACATGTTTTTAGACCTTGTTTAGTGCCACAAACATGTTTTTAGACCTTGTTTAGTGCCACAAACATGTTTTTAGACCTTGTTTAGTGTCACAAACATGATTTTAGACCTTGTTTAGTGCCACAAACATGATTTTAGACCTTGTTTAGTTTCACAAACATGTTTTTAGACCTTGTTTAGTGCCACAAACATGTTTTTAGACCTTGTTTAGTGCCACAAACATGTTTTTAGACCTTGTTTAGTGTCACAAACATGATTTTAGACCTTGTTTAGTGCCACAAACATGATTTTAGACCTTGTTTAGCTCCACAAACATCATTTTAGACCTTGTTTAGTGCCACAAACATGTTTTTAGACCTTGTTTAGCTCCACAAACATCATTTTAGACCTTGTTTAGTGCCACAAACATGATTTTAGACCTTGTTTAGTGCCACAAACATGTTTTTAGACCTTGTTTAGTCCACAAACATCATTTTAGACCTTGTTTAGTGCCACAAACATGTTTTTAGACCTTGTTTAGTGTCACAAACATGTTTTTAGACCTTGTTTAGCTCCACAAACATCATTTTAGACCTTGTTTAGTGCCACAAACATGTTTTTAGACCTTGTTTAGTGCCACAAACATGTTTTTAGACCTTGTTTAGTGCCACAAACATGTTTTTAGACCTTGTTTAGTGTCACAAACATGATTTTAGACCTTGTTTAGTGCCACAAACATGATTTTAGACCTTGTTTAGTGCCACAAACATGTTTTTAGACCTTGTTTAGTCCACAAACATCATTTTAGACCTTGTTTAGTGTCACAAACATGTTTTTAGACCTTGTTTAGTGTCACAAACATGATTTTAGACCTTGTTTAGTGCCACAAACATGTTTTTAGACCTTGTTTAGTGTCACAAACATGTTTTTAGACCTTGTTTAGCTCCACAAACATCATTTTAGACCTTGTTTAGTGCCACAAACATCATTTTAGACCTTGTTTAGTGCCACAAACATGTTTTTAGACCTTGTTTAGCTCCACAAACATCATTTTAGACCTTGTTTAGTGTCACAAACATGATTTTAGACCTTGTTTAGTGCCACAAACATGATTTTAGACCTTGTTTAGCTCCACAAACATCATTTTAGACCTTGTTTAGTGCCACAAACATGATTTTAGACCTTGTTTAGTGTCACAAACATGATTTTAGACCTTGTTTAGTGCCACAAACATGTTTTTAGACCTTGTTTAGCTCCACAAACATCATTTTAGACCTTTTTTAGTGCCACAAACATGATTTTAGACCTTGTTTAGTGCCACAAACATGTTTTTAGACCTTGTTTAGTCCACAAACATCATTTTAGACCTTGTTTAGTGCCACAAACATGTTTTTAGACCTTGTTTAGTGTCACAAACATGTTTTTAGACCTTGTTTAGCTCCACAAACATCATTTTAGACCTTGTTTAGTGCCACAAACATGTTTTTAGACCTTGTTTAGTGCCACAAACATGATTTTAGACCTTGTTTAGTGTCACAAACATGTTTTTAGACCTTGTTTAGCTCCACAAACATCATTTTAGACCTTGTTTAGTGCCACAAACATGATTTTAGACCTTGTTTAGTGTCACAAACATGTTTTTAGACCTTGTTTAGTGTCACAAACATGTTTTTAGACCTTGTTTAGTGCCACAAACATGTTTTTAGACCTTGTTTAGTGCCACAAACATGATTTTAGACCTTGTTTAGTGCCACAAACATGATTTTAGACCTTGTTTAGTGCCACAAACATGATTTTAGACCTTGTTTAGTGCCACAAACATGATTTTAGACCTTGTTTAGCTCCACAAACATGATTTTAGACCTTGTTTAGTGCCACAAACATGATTTTAGACCTTGTTTAGTGTCACAAACATGTTTTTAGACCTTGTTTAGTGTCACAAACATGTTTTTAGACCTTGTTTAGCTCCACAAACATCATTTTAGACCTTGTTTAGTGTCACAAACATGTTTTTAGACCTTGTTTAGTGCCACAAACATGATTTTAGACCTTGTTTAGTGCCACAAACATGATTTTAGACCTTGTTTAGTGCCACAAACATGTTTTTAGACCTTGTTTAGCTCCACAAACATCATTTTAGACCTTGTTTAGTGCCACAAACATGATTTTAGACCTTGTTTAGTGCCACAAACATGTTTTTAGACCTTGTTTAGTGTCACAAACATGATTTTAGACCTTGTTTAGCTCCACAAACATGTTTTTAGACCTTGTTTAGTGTCACAAACATGTTTTTAGACCTTGTTTAGCTCCACAAACATCATTTTAGACCTTGTTTAGTGCCACAAACATGTTTTTAGACCTTGTTTAGTGCCACAAACATGATTTTAGACCTTGTTTAGTGCCACAAACATGATTTTAGACCTTGTTTAGTGCCACAAACATGTTTTTAGACCTTGTTTAGCTCCACAAACATCATTTTAGACCTTGTTTAGTGCCACAAACATGATTTTAGACCTTGTTTAGTGCCACAAACATGTTTTTAGACCTTGTTTAGTGCCACAAACATGATTTTAGACCTTGTTTAGTGCCACAAACATGATTTTAGACCTTGTTTAGTGCCACAAACATGTTTTTAGACCTTGTTTAGCTCCACAAACATCATTTTAGACCTTGTTTAGTGTCACAAACATGTTTTTAGACCTTGTTTAGTGTCACAAACATGATTTTAGACCTTGTTTAGTGTCACAAACATGTTTTTAGACCTTGTTTAGTGTCACAAACATGTTTTTAGACCTTGTTTAGCTCCACAAACATCATTTTAGACCTTGTTTAGTGCCACAAACATCATTTTAGACCTTGTTTAGTGCCATAAACATGTTTTTAGACCTTGTTTAGCTCCACAAACATCATTTTAGACCTTGTTTAGTGTCACAAACATGATTTTAGACCTTGTTTAGTGCCACAAACATGATTTTAGACCTTGTTTAGCTCCACAAACATCATTTTAGACCTTGTTTAGTGCCACAAACATGATTTTAGACCTTGTTTAGTGTCACAAACATGTTTTTAGACCTTGTTTAGTGCCACAAACATGTTTTTAGACCTTGTTTAGTCCACAAACATCATTTTAGACCTTGTTTAGTGCCACAAACATGATTTTAGACCTTGTTTAGTGCCACAAACATGTTTTTAGACCTTGTTTAGCTCCACAAACATCATTTTAGACCTTGTTTAGTGCCACAAACATGTTTTTAGACCTTGTTTAGTGTCACAAACATGTTTTTAGACCTTGTTTAGCTCCACAAACATCATTTTAGACCTTGTTTAGTGCCACAAACATGTTTTTAGACCTTGTTTAGTGCCACAAACATGATTTTAGACCTTGTTTAGTGTCACAAACATGTTTTTAGACCTTGTTTAGCTCCACAAACATCATTTTAGACCTTGTTTAGTGCCACAAACATGATTTTAGACCTTGTTTAGTGTCACAAACATGTTTTTAGACCTTGTTTAGTGTCACAAACATGTTTTTAGACCTTGTTTAGTGCCATAAACATGTTTTTAGACCTTGTTTAGTGTCACAAACATGATTTTAGACCTTGTTTAGTGCCACAAACATGATTTTAGACCTTGTTTAGTGCCACAAACATGATTTTAGACCTTGTTTAGTGCCATAAACATGATTTTAGACCTTGTTTAGCTCCACAAACATGATTTTAGACCTTGTTTAGTGCCACAAACATGATTTTAGACCTTGTTTAGTGCCACAAACATGTTTTTAGACCTTGTTTAGTGTCACAAACATGTTTTTAGACCTTGTTTAGCTCCACAAACATCATTTTAGACCTTGTTTAGTGCCACAAACATGTTTTTAGACCTTGTTTAGTGCCACAAACATGATTTTAGACCTTGTTTAGTGCCACAAACATGATTTTAGACCTTGTTTAGTGCCACAAACATGTTTTTAGACCTTGTTTAGCTCCACAAACATCATTTTAGACCTTGTTTAGTGCCACAAACATGATTTTAGACCTTGTTTAGTGCCACAAACATGTTTTTAGACCTTGTTTAGTGTCACAAACATGATTTTAGACCTTGTTTAGTGCCATAAACATGTTTTTAGACCTTGTTTAGTGTCACAAACATGTTTTTAGACCTTGTTTAGCTCCACAAACATCATTTTAGACCTTGTTTAGTGCCACAAACATGTTTTTAGACCTTGTTTAGTGCCACAAACATGATTTTAGACCTTGTTTAGTGCCATAAACATGTTTTTAGACCTTGTTTAGCTCCACAAACATCATTTTAGACCTTGTTTAGTGCCACAAACATCATTTTAGACCTTGTTTAGTGTCACAAACATGTTTTTAGACCTTGTTTAGTGCCACAAACATGTTTTTAGACCTTGTTTAGTGTCACAAACATGATTTTAGACCTTGTTTAGTGCCACAAACATGATTTTAGACCTTGTTTAGTGTCACAAACATGTTTTTAGACCTTGTTTAGTGTCACAAACATGTTTTTAGACCTTGTTTAGTGCCACAAACATGATTTTAGACCTTGTTTAGTGCCACAAACATGTTTTTAGACCTTGTTTAGTGTCACAAACATGTTTTTAGACCTTGTTTAGCTCCACAAACATCATTTTAGACCTTGTTTAGTGCCACAAACATGTTTTTAGACCTTGTTTAGTGCCACAAACATGATTTTAGACCTTGTTTAGTGCCACAAACATGTTTTTAGACCTTGTTTAGTGCCACAAACATGATTTTAGACCTTGTTTAGTGCCACAAACATGATTTTAGACCTTGTTTAGTCCACAAACATCATTTTAGACCTTGTTTAGTGCCACAAACATGATTTTAGACCTTGTTTAGTGCCACAAACATGTTTTTAGACCTTGTTTAGTCCACAAACATCATTTTAGACCTTGTTTAGTGCCACAAACATGTTTTTAGACCTTGTTTAGTGTCACAAACATCATTTTAGACCTTGTTTAGTGCCATAAACATGTTTTTAGACCTTGTTTAGTGTCACAAACATGTTTTTAGACCTTGTTTAGCTCCACAAACATCATTTTAGACCTTGTTTAGTGCCACAAACATGTTTTTAGACCTTGTTTAGTGCCACAAACATGTTTTTAGACCTTGTTTAGTGCCACAAACATGTTTTTAGACCTTGTTTAGTGCCACAAACATGTTTTTAGACCTTGTTTAGCTCCACAAACATCATTTTAGACCTTGTTTAGTGCCACAAACATGATTTTAGACCTTGTTTAGCTCCACAAACATCATTTTAGACCTTGTTTAGTGTCACAAACATGTTTTTAGACCTTGTTTAGTGCCACAAACATGTTTTTAGACCTTGTTTAGTGCCACAAACATGATTTTAGACCTTGTTTAGTGCCACAAACATGATTTTAGACCTTGTTTAGTGTCACAAACATGTTTTTAGACCTTGTTTAGTGTCACAAACATGTTTTTAGACCTTGTTTAGTGCCACAAACATGATTTTAGACCTTGTTTAGTGCCACAAACATGTTTTTAGACCTTGTTTAGTGCCACAAACATGATTTTAGACCTTGTTTAGTGCCACAAACATGTTTTTAGACCTTGTTTAGTGCCACAAACATGATTTTAGACCTTGTTTAGTGCCATAAACATGATTTTAGACCTTGTTTAGTCCACAAACATCATTTTAGACCTTGTTTAGTGCCACAAACATGATTTTAGACCTTGTTTAGTGCCACAAACATGTTTTTAGACCTTGTTTAGCTCCACAAACATCATTTTAGACCTTGTTTAGTGCCACAAACATGTTTTTAGACCTTGTTTAGTGCCACAAACATGTTTTTAGACCTTGTTTAGCTCCACAAACATCATTTTAGACCTTGTTTAGTGCCACAAACATGTTTTTAGACCTTGTTTAGTGCCACAAACATGTTTTTAGACCTTGTTTAGTGCCATAAACATGTTTTTAGACCTTGTTTAGTGTCACAAACATGATTTTAGACCTTGTTTAGTGCCACAAACATGATTTTAGACCTTGTTTAGTTTCACAAACATGTTTTTAGACCTTGTTTAGTGCCACAAACATGTTTTTAGACCTTGTTTAGTGCCACAAACATGTTTTTAGACCTTGTTTAGTGTCACAAACATGATTTTAGACCTTGTTTAGTGCCACAAACATGATTTTAGACCTTGTTTAGTTTCACAAACATGTTTTTAGACCTTGTTTAGTGCCACAAACATGTTTTTAGACCTTGTTTAGTGCCACAAACATGTTTTTAGACCTTGTTTAGTGCCACAAACATGATTTTAGACCTTGTTTAGTGCCACAAACATGATTTTAGACCTTGTTTAGCTCCACAAACATCATTTTAGACCTTGTTTAGTGCCACAAACATGTTTTTAGACCTTGTTTAGCTCCACAAACATCATTTTAGACCTTGTTTAGTGCCACAAACATGATTTTAGACCTTGTTTAGTGCCACAAACATGTTTTTAGACCTTGTTTAGCTCCACAAACATCATTTTAGACCTTGTTTAGTGCCACAAACATGTTTTTAGACCTTGTTTAGTGTCACAAACATGTTTTTAGACCTTGTTTAGTCCACAAACATCATTTTAGACCTTGTTTAGTGCCACAAACATGTTTTTAGACCTTGTTTAGTGCCACAAACATGTTTTTAGACCTTGTTTAGCTCCACAAACATCATTTTAGACCTTGTTTAGTGCCACAAACATGATTTTAGACCTTGTTTAGTCCACAAACATCATTTTAGACCTTGTTTACCACAAACATGTTTTTAGACCTTGTTTAGTGTCACAAACATGATTTTAGACCTTGTTTAGTGCCACAAACATGTTTTTAGACCTTGTTTAGTGTCACAAACATGTTTTTAGACCTTGTTTAGTGCTCCACAAACATCATTTTAGACCTTGTTTAGTGCCACAAACATCATTTTAGACCTTGTTTAGTGCCACAAACATGTTTTTAGACCTTGTTTAGCTCCACAAACATCATTTTAGACCTTGTTTAGTGTCACAAACATGATTTTAGACCTTGTTTAGTGCCACAAACATGATTTTAGACCTTGTTTAGCTCCACAAACATCATTTTAGACCTTGTTTAGTGCCACAAACATGATTTTAGACCTTGTTTAGTGTCACAAACATGTTTTTAGACCTTGTTTAGTGCCATAAACATGTTTTTAGACCTTGTTTAGTCCACAAACATCATTTTAGACCTTGTTTAGTGCCACAAACATGATTTTAGACCTTGTTTAGTGCCACAAACATGTTTTTAGACCTTGTTTAGTCCACAAACATCATTTTAGACCTTGTTTAGTGCCACAAACATGTTTTTAGACCTTGTTTAGTGTCACAAACATGTTTTTAGACCTTGTTTAGCTCCACAAACATCATTTTAGACCTTGTTTAGTGCCACAAACATGTTTTTAGACCTTGTTTAGTGCCACAAACATGATTTTAGACCTTGTTTAGTGTCACAAACATGTTTTTAGACCTTGTTTAGCTCCACAAACATCATTTTAGACCTTGTTTAGTGCCACAAACATGTTTTTAGACCTTGTTTAGCTCCACAAACATCATTTTAGACCTTGTTTAGTGCCACAAACATGATTTTAGACCTTGTTTAGTGTCACAAACATCATTTTAGACCTTGTTTAGTGTCACAAACATGATTTTAGACCTTGTTTAGTGCCACAAACATGTTTTTAGACCTTGTTTAGTGTCACAAACATGATTTTAGACCTTGTTTAGTGCCACAAACATGATTTTAGACCTTGTTTAGTGTCACAAACATGTTTTTAGACCTTGTTTAGTCCACAAACATCATTTTAGACCTTGTTTAGTGCCACAAACATGTTTTTAGACCTTGTTTAGTGCCGCAAACATCATTTTAGACCTTGTTTAGTGCCACAAACATGATTTTAGACCTTGTTTAGTGCCACAAACATGTTTTTAGACCTTGTTTAGTGTCACAAACATGTTTTTAGACCTTGTTTAGCTCCACAAACATCATTTTAGACCTTGTTTAGTGCCACAAACATGTTTTTAGACCTTGTTTAGTGCCACAAACATGATTTTAGACCTTGTTTAGTGCCACAAACATGTTTTTAGACCTTGTTTAGTGCCACAAACATGTTTTTAGACCTTGTTTAGTGCCACAAACATGTTTTTAGACCTTGTTTAGTGCCACAAACATGATTTTAGACCTTGTTTAGTGTCACAAACATCATTTTAGACCTTGTTTAGTGTCACAAACATGATTTTAGACCTTGTTTAGTGCCACAAACATGATTTTAGACCTTGTTTAGTGCCACAAACATGTTTTTAGACCTTGTTTAGCTCCACAAACATCATTTTAGACCTTGTTTAGTGCCACAAACATGTTTTTAGACCTTGTTTAGTGCCACAAACATGATTTTAGACCTTGTTTAGTCCACAAACATCATTTTAGACCTTGTTTAGTGCCACAAACATCATTTTAGACCTTGTTTAGTGCCATAAACATGTTTTTAGACCTTGTTTAGCTCCACAAACATCATTTTAGACCTTGTTTAGTGTCACAAACATGATTTTAGACCTTGTTTAGTTCCACAAACATGATTTTAGACCTTGTTTAGTCCACAAACATCATTTTAGACCTTGTTTAGTGCCACAAACATGATTTTAGACCTTGTTTAGTGTCACAAACATGTTTTTAGACCTTGTTTAGTGCCACAAACATGATTTTAGACCTTGTTTAGTGCCACAAACATGATTTTAGACCTTGTTTAGTGTCACAAACATGTTTTTAGACCTTGTTTAGTGTCACAAACATGTTTTTAGACCTTGTTTAGTGCCACAAACATGATTTTAGACCTTGTTTAGTGCCACAAACATGATTTTAGACCTTGTTTAGTGCCACAAACATGATTTTAGACCTTGTTTAGCTCCACAAACATCATTTTAGACCTTGTTTAGTGCCACAAACATGTTTTTAGACCTTGTTTAGCTCCACAAACATCATTTTAGACCTTGTTTAGTGCCACAAACATGATTTTAGACCTTGTTTAGTGCCACAAACATGTTTTTAGACCTTGTTTAGTGCCACAAACATCATTTTAGACCTTGTTTAGTGCCACAAACATGTTTTTAGACCTTGTTTAGTGTCACAAACATGTTTTTAGACCTTGTTTAGCTCCACAAACATCATTTTAGACCTTGTTTAGTGCCACAAACATGTTTTTAGACCTTGTTTAGTGCCACAAACATGTTTTTAGACCTTGTTTAGTGCCATAAACATGTTTTTAGACCTTGTTTAGTGTCACAAACATGATTTTAGACCTTGTTTAGTGCCACAAACATGATTTTAGACCTTGTTTAGTGCCATAAACATGTTTTTAGACCTTGTTTAGTGTCACAAACATGTTTTTAGAGCTTGTTTAGCTCCACAAACATCATTTTAGACCTTGTTTAGTGCCACAAACATGTTTTTAGACCTTGTTTAGTGCCACAAACATGATTTTAGACCTTGTTTAGCTCCACAAACATCATTTTAGACCTTGTTTAGTGCCACAAACATCATTTTAGACCTTGTTTAGTGCCACAAACATGTTTTTAGACCTTGTTTAGCTCCACAAACATCATTTTAGACCTTGTTTAGTGTCACAAACATGATTTTAGACCTTGTTTAGTGCCACAAACATGATTTTAGACCTTGTTTAGTCCACAAACATCATTTTAGACCTTGTTTAGTGCCACAAACATGATTTTAGACCTTGTTTAGTGTCACAAACATGTTTTTAGACCTTGTTTAGTGCCACAAACATGTTTTTAGACCTTGTTTAGTCCACAAACATCATTTTAGACCTTGTTTAGTGCCACAAACATGATTTTAGACCTTGTTTAGTGCCACAAACATGTTTTTAGACCTTGTTTAGTCCACAAACATCATTTTAGACCTTGTTTAGTGCCACAAACATGTTTTTAGACCTTGTTTAGTGTCACAAACATGTTTTTAGACCTTGTTTAGCTCCACAAACATCATTTTAGACCTTGTTTAGTGCCACAAACATGTTTTTAGACCTTGTTTAGTGCCACAAACATGATTTTAGACCTTGTTTAGTGCCACAAACATGTTTTTAGACCTTGTTTAGCTCCACAAACATCATTTTAGACCTTGTTTAGTGCCACAAACATGATTTTAGACCTTGTTTAGTGCCACAAACATGTTTTTAGACCTTGTTTAGTGTCACAAACATGTTTTTAGACCTTGTTTAGTGCCACAAACATGTTTTTAGACCTTGTTTAGTGTCACAAACATGATTTTAGACCTTGTTTAGTGCCACAAACATGATTTTAGACCTTGTTTAGTGTCACAAACATGTTTTTAGACCTTGTTTAGTGCCACAAACATCATTTTAGACCTTGTTTAGTGCCACAAACATGTTTTTAGACCTTGTTTAGCTCCACAAACATCATTTTAGACCTTGTTTAGTGCCACAAACATGATTTTAGACCTTGTTTAGTGCCACAAACATGTTTTTAGACCTTGTTTAGTCCACAAACATCATTTTAGACCTTGTTTAGTGCCACAAACATGTTTTTAGACCTTGTTTAGTGCCACAAACATGTTTTTAGACCTTGTTTAGTGCCACAAACATGATTTTAGACCTTGTTTAGTGCCACAAACATGATTTTAGACCTTGTTTAGTGTCACAAACATGATTTTAGACCTTGTTTAGTGCCACAAACATGTTTTTAGACCTTGTTTAGCTCCACAAACATCATTTTAGACCTTGTTTAGTGCCACAAACATCATTTTAGACCTTGTTTAGTGTCACAAACATGATTTTAGACCTTGTTTAGTGCCACAAACATGTTTTTAGACCTTGTTTAGTGTCACAAACATGTTTTTAGACCTTGTTTAGCTCCACAAACATCATTTTAGACCTTGTTTAGTGCCACAAACATGTTTTTAGACCTTGTTTAGTGCCACAAACATGATTTTAGACCTTGTTTAGTCCACAAACATCATTTTAGACCTTGTTTAGTGCCACAAACATCATTTTAGACCTTGTTTAGTGCCACAAACATGTTTTTAGACCTTGTTTAGTCCACAAACATCATTTTAGACCTTGTTTAGTGCCACAAACATGATTTTAGACCTTGTTTAGTGCCACAAACATGATTTTAGACCTTGTTTAGTCCACAAACATCATTTTAGACCTTGTTTAGTGCCACAAACATGATTTTAGACCTTGTTTAGTGCCACAAACATGATTTTAGACCTTGTTTAGTGCCACAAACATGTTTTTAGACCTTGTTTAGTGCCACAAACATCATTTTAGACCTTGTTTAGTGCCACAAACATGATTTTAGACCTTGTTTAGTGCCACAAACATGTTTTTAGACCTTGTTTAGCTCCACAAACATCATTTTAGACCTTGTTTAGTGCCACAAACATGTTTTTAGACCTTGTTTAGTGTCACAAACATGTTTTTAGACCTTGTTTAGCTCCACAAACATCATTTTAGACCTTGTTTAGTGCCACAAACATGTTTTTAGACCTTGTTTAGTGCCACAAACATGATTTTAGACCTTGTTTAGTGCCACAAACATGTTTTTAGACCTTGTTTAGCTCCACAAACATCATTTTAGACCTTGTTTAGTGCCATAAACATGTTTTTAGACCTTGTTTAGCTCCACAAACATCATTTTAGACCTTGTTTAGTGCCACAAACATGATTTTAGACCTTGTTTAGTGTCACAAACATGTTTTTAGACCTTGTTTAGTGTCACAAACATGATTTTAGACCTTGTTTAGTGCCACAAACATGTTTTTAGACCTTGTTTAGTGCCACAAACATGATTTTAGACCTTGTTTAGTGCCACAAACATGATTTTAGACCTTGTTTAGTGTCACAAACATGTTTTTAGACCTTGTTTAGTCCACAAACATCATTTTAGACCTTGTTTAGTGCCATAAACATGTTTTTAGACCTTGTTTAGCTCCACAAACATCATTTTAGACCTTGTTTAGTGCCACAAACATGATTTTAGACCTTGTTTAGTGCCACAAACATGTTTTTAGACCTTGTTTAGTGTCACAAACATGTTTTTAGACCTTGTTTAGTCCACAAACATCATTTTAGACCTTGTTTAGTGCCACAAACATGTTTTTAGACCTTGTTTAGTGCCACAAACATGATTTTAGACCTTGTTTAGTGCCACAAACATGATTTTAGACCTTGTTTAGTGCCACAAACATGTTTTTAGACCTTGTTTAGTGCCACAAACATGTTTTTAGACCTTGTTTAGTCCACAAACATCATTTTAGACCTTGTTTAGTGCCACAAACATGTTTTTAGACCTTGTTTAGTGTCACAAACATGATTTTAGACCTTGTTTAGTGCCACAAACATGTTTTTAGACCTTGTTTAGTGTCACAAACATGTTTTTAGACCTTGTTTAGCTCCACAAACATCATTTTAGACCTTGTTTACAAACATGTTTTTAGACCTTGTTTAGTGCCACAAACATGTTTTTAGACCTTGTTTAGTGCCACAAACATGATTTTAGACCTTGTTTAGTGCCACAAACATCATTTTAGACCTTGTTTAGTGCCACAAACATCATTTTAGACCTTGTTTAGTGCCACAAACATGTTTTTAGACCTTGTTTAGTCCACAAACATCATTTTAGACCTTGTTTAGTGTCACAAACATGATTTTAGACCTTGTTTAGTGCCACAAACATGATTTTAGACCTTGTTTAGCTCCACAAACATCATTTTAGACCTTGTTTAGTGCCACAAACATGATTTTAGACCTTGTTTAGTCCACAAACATGTTTTTAGACCTTGTTTAGTGTCACAAACATGATTTTAGACCTTGTTTAGTGCCACAAACATGTTTTTAGACCTTGTTTAGTGTCACAAACATGTTTTTAGACCTTGTTTAGTGCCACAAACATGTTTTTAGACCTTGTTTAGTGCCACAAACATGATTTTAGACCTTGTTTAGTGCCACAAACATGATTTTAGACCTTGTTTAGTGCCACAAACATGATTTTAGACCTTGTTTAGCTCCACAAACATCATTTTAGACCTTGTTTAGTGCCACAAACATGTTTTTAGACCTTGTTTAGTCCACAAACATCATTTTAGACCTTGTTTAGTGCCACAAACATGATTTTAGACCTTGTTTAGTGCCACAAACATGATTTTAGACCTTGTTTAGTGCCACAAACATCATTTTAGACCTTGTTTAGTGCCACAAACATGTTTTTAGACCTTGTTTAGTGCCACAAACATGTTTTTAGACCTTGTTTAGTGCCACAAACATGTTTTTAGACCTTGTTTAGTGCCACAAACATGATTTTAGACCTTGTTTAGTGCCACAAACATGATTTTAGACCTTGTTTAGTGCCACAAACATGTTTTTAGACCTTGTTTAGTGTCACAAACATGTTTTTAGACCTTGTTTAGCTCCACAAACATCATTTTAGACCTTGTTTAGTGCCACAAACATGTTTTTAGACCTTGTTTAGTGCCACAAACATGATTTTAGACCTTGTTTAGTCCACAAACATCATTTTAGACCTTGTTTAGTGCCACAAACATCATTTTAGACCTTGTTTAGTGCCACAAACATGTTTTTAGACCTTGTTTAGCTCCACAAACATCATTTTAGACCTTGTTTAGTGCCACAAACATGATTTTAGACCTTTTTTAGTGTTTAGTGCCACAAACATGATTTTAGACCTTGTTTAGTGCCACAAACATCATTTTAGACCTTGTTTAGTGCCACAAACATGATTTTAGACCTTGTTTAGTGTCACAAACATGTTTTTAGACCTTGTTTAGTGCCACAAACATGTTTTTAGACCTTGTTTAGCTCCACAAACATCATTTTAGACCTTGTTTAGTGCCACAAACATGATTTTAGACCTTGTTTAGTGCCACAAACATGTTTTTAGACCTTGTTTAGCTCCACAAACATCATTTTAGACCTTGTTTAGTGCCACAAACATGTTTTTAGACCTTGTTTAGTGTCACAAACATGTTTTTAGACCTTGTTTAGTGCCACAAACATGATTTTAGACCTTGTTTAGTGCCACAAACATGATTTTAGACCTTGTTTAGTGCCACAAACATGATTTTAGACCTTGTTTAGTGCCACAAACATGTTTTTAGACCTTGTTTAGCTCCACAAACATCATTTTAGACCTTGTTTAGTGCCACAAACATGATTTTAGACCTTGTTTAGTGCCACAAACATGTTTTTAGACCTTGTTTAGTGTCACAAACATGTTTTTAGACCTTGTTTAGTGCCACAAACATGTTTTTAGACCTTGTTTAGTGCCACAAACATGATTTTAGACCTTGTTTAGTGCCACAAACATGATTTTAGACCTTGTTTAGTGTCACAAACATGTTTTTAGACCTTGTTTAGCTCCACAAACATCATTTTAGACCTTGTTTAGTGCCATAAACATGTTTTTAGACCTTGTTTAGCTCCACAAACATCATTTTAGACCTTGTTTAGTGCCACAAACATGATTTTAGACCTTGTTTAGTGCCACAAACATGTTTTTAGACCTTGTTTAGCTCCACAAACATCATTTTAGACCTTGTTTAGTGCCACAAACATGTTTTTAGACCTTGTTTAGTGCCACAAACATGTTTTTAGACCTTGTTTAGTGCCACAAACATGATTTTAGACCTTGTTTAGTGCCACAAACATGATTTTAGACCTTGTTTAGTGTCACAAACATGTTTTTAGACCTTGTTTAGTGCCATAAACATGTTTTTAGACCTTGTTTAGCTCCACAAACATCATTTTAGACCTTGTTTAGTGTCACAAACATGTTTTTAGACCTTGTTTAGTGTCACAAACATGATTTTAGACCTTGTTTAGTGCCATAAACATGTTTTTAGACCTTGTTTAGTGTCACAAACATGTTTTTAGACCTTGTTTAGCTCCACAAACATCATTTTAGACCTTGTTTAGTGCCACAAACATGTTTTTAGACCTTGTTTAGTGCCACAAACATGATTTTAGACCTTGTTTAGTGCCACAAACATCATTTTAGACCTTGTTTAGTGCCACAAACATCATTTTAGACCTTGTTTAGTGCCACAAACATCATTTTAGACCTTGTTTAGTCCACAAACATCATTTTAGACCTTGTTTAGTGTCACAAACATGATTTTAGACCTTGTTTAGTGCCACAAACATGATTTTAGACCTTGTTTAGTCCACAAACATCATTTTAGACCTTGTTTAGTGCCACAAACATGATTTTAGACCTTGTTTAGTGCCACAAACATGTTTTTAGACCTTGTTTAGTGCCACAAACATGTTTTTAGACCTTGTTTAGCTCCACAAACATCATTTTAGACCTTGTTTAGTGCCACAAACATGATTTTAGACCTTGTTTAGTGCCACAAACATGTTTTTAGACCTTGTTTAGCTCCACAAACATCATTTTAGACCTTGTTTAGTGCCATAAACATGTTTTTAGACCTTGTTTAGTGTCACAAACATGTTTTTAGACCTTGTTTAGCTCCACAAACATCATTTTAGACCTTGTTTAGTGCCACAAACATGTTTTTAGACCTTGTTTAGTGCCACAAACATGATTTTAGACCTTGTTTAGTGTCACAAACATGTTTTTAGACCTTGTTTAGCTCCACAAACATCATTTTAGACCTTGTTTAGTGCCACAAACATGATTTTAGACCTTGTTTAGTGTCACAAACATGATTTTAGACCTTGTTTAGTGCCACAAACATGATTTTAGACCTTGTTTAGTGCCACAAACATGTTTTTAGACCTTGTTTAGTGCCACAAACATGATTTTAGACCTTGTTTAGTGCCACAAACATGATTTTAGACCTTGTTTAGTGCCACAAACATGATTTTAGACCTTGTTTAGTCCACAAACATGATTTTAGACCTTGTTTAGTGCCACAAACATGATTTTAGACCTTGTTTAGTGCCACAAACATGTTTTTAGACCTTGTTTAGTGTCACAAACATGTTTTTAGACCTTGTTTAGCTCCACAAACATCATTTTAGACCTTGTTTAGTGCCACAAACATGATTTTAGACCTTGTTTAGTGCCACAAACATGATTTTAGACCTTGTTTAGTGCCACAAACATGATTTTAGACCTTGTTTAGTGCCACAAACATCATTTTAGACCTTGTTTAGTGCCACAAACATGATTTTAGACCTTGTTTAGTGCCACAAACATGTTTTTAGACCTTGTTTAGTGCCACAAACATGTTTTTAGACCTTGTTTAGTGTCACAAACATGATTTTAGACCTTGTTTAGTGCCACAAACATGATTTTAGACCTTGTTTAGTGCCACAAACATGATTTTAGACCTTGTTTAGTGCCACAAACATGTTTTTAGACCTTGTTTAGTGTCACAAACATGATTTTAGACCTTGTTTAGTGCCACAAACATGTTTTTAGACCTTGTTTAGTGTCACAAACATGTTTTTAGACCTTGTTTAGCTCCACAAACATCATTTTAGACCTTGTTTAGTGCCACAAACATGTTTTTAGACCTTGTTTAGTGCCACAAACATGATTTTAGACCTTGTTTAGTGCCACAAACATGTTTTTAGACCTTGTTTAGTCCACAAACATCATTTTAGACCTTGTTTAGTGCCACAAACATGATTTTAGACCTTGTTTAGCTCCACAAACATCATTTTAGACCTTGTTTAGTGTCACAAACATGTTTTTAGACCTTGTTTAGTGCCACAAACATGTTTTTAGACCTTGTTTAGTCCACAAACATGATTTTAGACCTTGTTTAGTGCCACAAACATGATTTTAGACCTTGTTTAGTGCCACAAACATGTTTTTAGACCTTGTTTAGTGCCACAAACATGATTTTAGACCTTGTTTAGTGTCACAAACATGATTTTAGACCTTGTTTAGTGCCACAAACATGTTTTTAGACCTTGTTTAGTGTCACAAACATGTTTTTAGACCTTGTTTAGCTCCACAAACATCATTTTAGACCTTGTTTAGTGCCACAAACATGTTTTTAGACCTTGTTTAGTGCCACAAACATGATTTTAGACCTTGTTTAGTGCCACAAACATGTTTTTAGACCTTGTTTAGCTCCACAAACATCATTTTAGACCTTGTTTAGTGCCACAAACATGATTTTAGACCTTGTTTAGTCCACAAACATCATTTTAGACCTTGTTTAGTGCCACAAACATGTTTTTAGACCTTGTTTAGTGCCACAAACATGTTTTTAGACCTTGTTTAGTGCCACAAACATGATTTTAGACCTTGTTTAGTGCCACAAACATGATTTTAGACCTTGTTTAGTGCCACAAACATGTTTTTAGACCTTGTTTAGCTCCACAAACATCATTTTAGACCTTGTTTAGTGCCACAAACATGTTTTTAGACCTTGTTTAGTGTCACAAACATGTTTTTAGACCTTGTTTAGCTCCACAA
The DNA here is from genome assembly GCF_045791955.1 of Oncorhynchus clarkii lewisi. NCBI lineage: Eukaryota > Metazoa > Chordata > Actinopteri > Salmoniformes > Salmonidae > Oncorhynchus > Oncorhynchus clarkii. The sequence continues at coordinate 493,337 of NW_027257942.1, forward strand.
ACATCATTTTAGACCTTGTTTAGTGCCACAAACATGTTTTTAGACCTTGTTTAGTGCCATAAACATGTTTTTAGACCTTGTTTAGTGTCACAAACATGATTTTAGACCTTGTTTAGTGCCACAAACATGATTTTAGACCTTGTTTAGTGTCACAAACATGTTTTTAGACCTTGTTTAGTGCCACAAACATGTTTTTAGACCTTGTTTAGCTCCACAAACATCATTTTAGACCTTGTTTAGTGCCACAAACATGATTTTAGACCTTGTTTAGTGTCACAAACATGATTTTAGACCTTGTTTAGTGCCACAAACATGATTTTAGACCTTGTTTAGTGTCACAAACATGTTTTTAGACCTTGTTTAGTGTCACAAACATGTTTTTAGACCTTGTTTAGCTCCACAAACATCATTTTAGACCTTGTTTAGTGCCACAAACATGTTTTTAGACCTTGTTTAGTGCCACAAACATGATTTTAGACCTTGTTTAGTGCCACAAACATGTTTTTAGACCTTGTTTAGCTCCACAAACATCATTTTAGACCTTGTTTAGTGCCACAAACAGTCATTTTAGACCTTGTTTAGTGCCACAAACATGTTTTTAGACCTTGTTTAGCTCCACAAACATCATTTTAGACCTTGTTTAGTGCCACAAACATGATTTTAGACCTTGTTTAGTGCCACAAACATGTTTTTAGACCTTGTTTAGTGCCACAAACATGTTTTTAGACCTTGTTTAGCTCCACAAACATCATTTTAGACCTTGTTTAGTGCCACAAACATGATTTTAGACCTTGTTTAGTCCACAAACATCATTTTAGACCTTGTTTAGTGTCACAAACATGTTTTTAGACCTTGTTTAGTGTCACAAACATGTTTTTAGACCTTGTTTAGTGCCACAAACATGTTTTTAGACCTTGTTTAGTGCCACAAACATGATTTTAGACCTTGTTTAGTGCCACAAACATGATTTTAGACCTTGTTTAGTGCCACAAACATGATTTTAGACCTTGTTTAGTGTCACAAACATGTTTTTAGACCTTGTTTAGTGTCACAAACATGTTTTTAGACCTTGTTTAGTGCCACAAACATCATTTTAGACCTTGTTTAGTGCCACAAACATGATTTTAGACCTTGTTTAGCTCCACAAACATCATTTTAGACCTTGTTTAGTGTCACAAACATGTTTTTAGACCTTGTTTAGTGTCACAAACATGTTTTTAGACCTTGTTTAGTGCCATAAACATGTTTTTAGACCTTGTTTAGTGTCACAAACATGATTTTAGACCTTGTTTAGTGCCACAAACATGATTTTAGACCTTGTTTAGTGTCACAAACATGTTTTTAGACCTTGTTTAGTGCCACAAACATGTTTTTAGACCTTGTTTAGTGCCACAAACATGTTTTTAGACCTTGTTTAGTGCCACAAACATGATTTTAGACCTTGTTTAGTGCCACAAACATGATTTTAGACCTTGTTTAGTGCCACAAACATGTTTTTAGACCTTGTTTAGTGCCACAAACATGTTTTTAGACCTTGTTTAGCTCCACAAACATCATTTTAGACCTTGTTTAGTGCCACAAACATGATTTTAGACCTTGTTTAGCTCCACAAACATCATTTTAGACCTTGTTTAGTGCCACAAACATGTTTTTAGACCTTGTTTAGTGTCACAAACATGTTTTTAGACCTTGTTTAGTGCCACAAACATGTTTTTAGACCTTGTTTAGTGCCACAAACATGATTTTAGACCTTGTTTAGTGCCACAAACATGATTTTAGACCTTGTTTAGTGCCACAAACATGATTTTAGACCTTGTTTAGTGTCACAAACATGTTTTTAGACCTTGTTTAGTGCCACAAACATGTTTTTAGACCTTGTTTAGTGCCACAAACATGATTTTAGACCTTGTTTAGTGCCACAAACATGATTTTAGACCTTGTTTAGTGCCACAAACATGATTTTAGACCTTGTTTAGTCCACAAACATGTTTTTAGACCTTGTTTAGCTCCACAAACATCATTTTAGACCTTGTTTAGTGCCACAAACATGTTTTTAGACCTTGTTTAGTGTCACAAACATGTTTTTAGACCTTGTTTAGCTCCACAAACATCATTTTAGACCTTGTTTAGTGCCACAAACATGTTTTTAGACCTTGTTTAGTGCCACAAACATGTTTTTAGACCTTGTTTAGTGTCACAAACATGTTTTTAGACCTTGTTTAGTGCCATAAACATGTTTTTAGACCTTGTTTAGTGTCACAAACATGATTTTAGACCTTGTTTAGTGCCACAAACATGATTTTAGACCTTGTTTAGTGCCACAAACATGTTTTTAGACCTTGTTTAGTGCCACAAACATGTTTTTAGACCTTGTTTAGTCCACAAACATCATTTTAGACCTTGTTTAGTGTCACAAACATGATTTTAGACCTTGTTTAGTGCCACAAACATGATTTTAGACCTTGTTTAGTGTCACAAACATGTTTTTAGACCTTGTTTAGCTCCACAAACATAGCTCCACAAACATATTTTAGACCTTGTTTAGTGCCACAAACATGTTTTTAGACCTTGTTTAGTGCCACAAACATGATTTTAGACCTTGTTTAGTGTCACAAACATGTTTTTAGACCTTGTTTAGCTCCACAAACATCATTTTAGACCTTGTTTAGTGCCACAAACATCATTTTAGACCTTGTTTAGTGCCACAAACATGTTTTTAGACCTTGTTTAGCTCCACAAACATCATTTTAGACCTTGTTTAGTGCCACAAACATGATTTTAGACCTTGTTTAGTGCCACAAACATGTTTTTAGACCTTGTTTAGCTCCACAAACATCATTTTAGACCTTGTTTAGTGCCATAAACATGTTTTTAGACCTTGTTTAGTGTCACAAACATGTTTTTAGACCTTGTTTAGTGCCACAAACATGATTTTAGACCTTGTTTAGTGTCACAAACATGATTTTAGACCTTGTTTAGTGCCACAAACATGATTTTAGACCTTGTTTAGTGCCACAAACATGTTTTTAGACCTTGTTTAGTGCCACAAACATGTTTTTAGACCTTGTTTAGCTCCACAAACATCATTTTAGACCTTGTTTAGTGCCACAAACATGTTTTTAGACCTTGTTTAGTGCCGCAAACATAATTTTAGACCTTGTTTAGTGCCACAAACATCATTTTAGACCTTGTTTAGTGTCACAAACATGATTTTAGACCTTGTTTAGCTCCACAAACATGTTTTTAGACCTTGTTTAGTGCCACAAACATAATTTTAGACCTTGTTTAGTGCCACAAACATCATTTTAGACCTTGTTTAGTGCCACAAACATGTTTTTAGACCTTGTTTAGCTCCACAAACATCATTTTAGACCTTGTTTAGTCCACAAACATCATTTTAGACCTTGTTTAGTGCCACAAACATGATTTTAGACCTTGTTTAGTGCCACAAACATGTTTTTAGACCTTGTTTAGTCCACAAACATCATTTTAGACCTTGTTTAGTGCCACAAACATGATTTTAGACCTTGTTTAGTGCCACAAACATGTTTTTAGACCTTGTTTAGCTCCACAAACATCATTTTAGACCTTGTTTAGTGCCACAAACATGTTTTTAGACCTTGTTTAGTGTCACAAACATGTTTTTAGACCTTGTTTAGTCCACAAACATCATTTTAGACCTTGTTTAGTGCCACAAACATGTTTTTAGACCTTGTTTAGTGCCACAAACATGATTTTAGACCTTGTTTAGTGTCACAAACATGTTTTTAGACCTTGTTTAGTCCACAAACATCATTTTAGACCTTGTTTAGTGTCACAAACATGTTTTTAGACCTTGTTTAGTGCCACAAACATGATTTTAGACCTTGTTTAGTGCCACAAACATCATTTTAGACCTTGTTTAGTGCCACAAACATGATTTTAGACCTTGTTTAGCTCCACAAACATCATTTTAGACCTTGTTTAGTGTCACAAACATGTTTTTAGACCTTGTTTAGTGTCACAAACATGTTTTTAGACCTTGTTTAGTGCCACAAACATGTTTTTAGACCTTGTTTAGTGCCACAAACATGATTTTAGACCTTGTTTAGTGCCACAAACATGATTTTAGACCTTGTTTAGTGCCACAAACATGTTTTTAGACCTTGTTTAGTGCCACAAACATCATTTTAGACCTTGTTTAGTGCCACAAACATGATTTTAGACCTTGTTTAGCTCCACAAACATCATTTTAGACCTTGTTTAGTGCCACAAACATGTTTTTAGACCTTGTTTAGTGTCACAAACATCATTTTAGACCTTGTTTAGTGCCACAAACATGTTTTTAGACCTTGTTTAGTGTCACAAACATGATTTTAGACCTTGTTTAGTGCCACAAACATGATTTTAGACCTTGTTTAGTGCCACAAACATGTTTTTAGACCTTGTTTAGTGCCACAAACATGTTTTTAGACCTTGTTTAGTGCCACAAACATGATTTTAGACCTTGTTTAGTGCCACAAACATGATTTTAGACCTTGTTTAGTGCCACAAACATGATTTTAGACCTTGTTTAGTGTCACAAACATGTTTTTAGACCTTGTTTAGTCCACAAACATCATTTTAGACCTTGTTTAGTGCCACAAACATGTTTTTAGACCTTGTTTAGTGCCACAAACATGTTTTTAGACCTTGTTTAGTGTCACAAACATGTTTTTAGACCTTGTTTAGTGCCACAAACATGTTTTTAGACCTTGTTTAGTGCCACAAACATGATTTTAGACCTTGTTTAGTGCCACAAACATGATTTTAGACCTTGTTTAGTGCCACAAACATGTTTTTAGACCTTGTTTAGTGCCACAAACATGTTTTTAGACCTTGTTTAGCTCCACAAACATCATTTTAGACCTTGTTTAGTGCCACAAACATGTTTTTAGACCTTGTTTAGTGTCACAAACATGATTTTAGACCTTGTTTAGTGCCACAAACATGTTTTTAGACCTTGTTTAGTGTCACAAACATGTTTTTAGACCTTGTTTAGCTCCACAAACATCATTTTAGACCTTGTTTAGTGCCACAAACATGTTTTTAGACCTTGTTTAGTGCCACAAACATGATTTTAGACCTTGTTTAGTGTCACAAACATGTTTTTAGACCTTGTTTAGCTCCACAAACATCATTTTAGACCTTGTTTAGTGCCACAAACATCATTTTAGACCTTGTTTAGTGCCACAAACATGATTTTAGACCTTGTTTAGTCCACAAACATCATTTTAGACCTTGTTTAGTCCACAAACATCATTTTAGACCTTGTTTAGTGCCACAAACATCATTTTAGACCTTGTTTAGTGTCACAAACATGATTTTAGACCTTGTTTAGTGCCACAAACATGATTTTAGACCTTGTTTAGCTCCACAAACATCATTTTAGACCTTGTTTAGTGCCACAAACATGATTTTAGACCTTGTTTAGTGCCACAAACATGTTTTTAGACCTTGTTTAGCTCCACAAACATCATTTTAGACCTTGTTTAGTGCCACAAACATGATTTTAGACCTTGTTTAGTGCCACAAACATGTTTTTAGACCTTGTTTAGTCCACAAACATCATTTTAGACCTTGTTTAGCTCCACAAACATGTTTTTAGACCTTGTTTAGTGTCACAAACATGTTTTTAGACCTTGTTTAGTGCCACAAACATCATTTTAGACCTTGTTTAGTGCCACAAACATGATTTTAGACCTTGTTTAGTGCCACAAACATGATTTTAGACCTTGTTTAGTGCCACAAACATGATTTTAGACCTTGTTTAGCTCCACAAACATCATTTTAGACCTTGTTTAGTGCCACAAACATGATTTTAGACCTTGTTTAGTGTCACAAACATGTTTTTAGACCTTGTTTAGCTCCACAAACATCATTTTAGACCTTGTTTAGTGCCACAAACATGTTTTTAGACCTTGTTTAGTGCCACAAACATGATTTTAGACCTTGTTTAGTGCCACAAACATGATTTTAGACCTTGTTTAGTGCCACAAACATGATTTTAGACCTTGTTTAGTGTCACAAACATGTTTTTAGACCTTGTTTAGTGCCACAAACATGTTTTTAGACCTTGTTTAGTGTCACAAACATGATTTTAGACCTTGTTTAGTGCCACAAACATCATTTTAGACCTTGTTTAGTGCCACAAACATGTTTTTAGACCTTGTTTAGTGTCACAAACATGTTTTTAGACCTTGTTTAGTGCCACAAACATGTTTTTAGACCTTGTTTAGTGCCACAAACATGATTTTAGACCTTGTTTAGTGCCACAAACATGATTTTAGACCTTGTTTAGTGCCACAAACATGTTTTTAGACCTTGTTTAGCTCCACAAACATCATTTTAGACCTTGTTTAGTGCCACAAACATGTTTTTAGACCTTGTTTAGTGCCACAAACATGTTTTTAGACCTTGTTTAGTGTCACAAACATGTTTTTAGACCTTGTTTAGTGCCACAAACATGTTTTTAGACCTTGTTTAGTGTCACAAACATCATTTTAGACCTTGTTTAGTGCCACAAACATGATTTTAGACCTTGTTTAGTGCCACAAACATGTTTTTAGACCTTGTTTAGTGCCACAAACATGTTTTTAGACCTTGTTTAGCTCCACAAACATCATTTTAGACCTTGTTTAGTGCCACAAACATGTTTTTAGACCTTGTTTAGTGCCACAAACATGATTTTAGACCTTGTTTAGTGCCACAAACATGTTTTTAGACCTTGTTTAGTGTCACAAACATGTTTTTAGACCTTGTTTAGCTCCACAAACATCATTTTAGACCTTGTTTAGTGCCACAAACATGTTTTTAGACCTTGTTTAGTGCCACAAACATGATTTTAGACCTTGTTTAGTGTCACAAACATGTTTTTAGACCTTGTTTAGCTCCACAAACATCATTTTAGACCTTGTTTAGTGCCACAAACATCATTTTAGACCTTGTTTAGTGCCACAAACATGTTTTTAGACCTTGTTTAGCTCCACAAACATCATTTTAGACCTTGTTTAGTGCCACAAACATCATTTTAGACCTTGTTTAGTGTCACAAACATCATTTTAGACCTTGTTTAGTGCCACAAACATGATTTTAGACCTTGTTTAGTGCCACAAACATGATTTTAGACCTTGTTTAGTGCCACAAACATCATTTTAGACCTTGTTTAGTGCCACAAACATGATTTTAGACCTTGTTTAGTGCCACAAACATGTTTTTAGACCTTGTTTAGTCCACAAACATCATTTTAGACCTTGTTTAGTGCCACAAACATGATTTTAGACCTTGTTTAGTGCCACAAACATGTTTTTAGACCTTGTTTAGTCCACAAACATCATTTTAGACCTTGTTTAGTGCCACAAACATGTTTTTAGACCTTGTTTAGTGTCACAAACATGTTTTTAGACCTTGTTTAGTGCCACAAACATGTTTTTAGACCTTGTTTAGTGCCACAAACATGATTTTAGACCTTGTTTAGTGCCACAAACATGATTTTAGACCTTGTTTAGTGCCACAAACATGATTTTAGACCTTGTTTAGCTCCACAAACATCATTTTAGACCTTGTTTAGTGTCACAAACATGATTTTAGACCTTGTTTAGTGTCACAAACATGATTTTAGACCTTGTTTAGTCCACAAACATCATTTTAGACCTTGTTTAGTGCCACAAACATGTTTTTAGACCTTGTTTAGTGCCACAAACATGATTTTAGACCTTGTTTAGTGCCACAAACATGATTTTAGACCTTGTTTAGTGCCACAAACATGATTTTAGACCTTGTTTAGCTCCACAAACATCATTTTAGACCTTGTTTAGTGTCACAAACATGATTTTAGACCTTGTTTAGTGCCACAAACATGATTTTAGACCTTGTTTAGTGCCACAAACATGTTTTTAGACCTTGTTTAGTGCCACAAACATCATTTTAGACCTTGTTTAGTGTCACAAACATGTTTTTAGACCTTGTTTAGTGCCACAAACATGATTTTAGACCTTGTTTAGTGCCACAAACATGATTTTAGACCTTGTTTAGTGCCACAAACATGATTTTAGACCTTGTTTAGCTCCACAAACATCATTTTAGACCTTGTTTAGTGCCACAAACATGATTTTAGACCTTGTTTAGTGCCACAAACATGATTTTAGACCTTGTTTAGTGCCACAAACATCATTTTAGACCTTGTTTAGTGCCACAAACATCATTTTAGACCTTGTTTAGTGCCACAAACATGTTTTTAGACCTTGTTTAGTGCCACAAACATGTTTTTAGACCTTGTTTAGTGCCACAAACATGATTTTAGACCTTGTTTAGTGCCACAAACATGTTTTTAGACCTTGTTTAGTGTCACAAACATGTTTTTAGACCTTGTTTAGCTCCACAAACATCATTTTAGACCTTGTTTAGTGCCACAAACATGTTTTTAGACCTTGTTTAGTGCCACAAACATGATTTTAGACCTTGTTTAGTGCCACAAACATGTTTTTAGACCTTGTTTAGCTCCACAAACATCATTTTAGACCTTGTTTAGTGCCACAAACATGATTTTAGACCTTGTTTAGCTCCACAAACATCATTTTAGACCTTGTTTAGTGTCACAAACATGTTTTTAGACCTTGTTTAGTGTCACAAACATGTTTTTAGACCTTGTTTAGTGCCACAAACATGTTTTTAGACCTTGTTTAGTCCACAAACATGATTTTAGACCTTGTTTAGTGCCACAAACATGATTTTAGACCTTGTTTAGTGCCACAAACATGATTTTAGACCTTGTTTAGTGTCACAAACATGATTTTAGACCTTGTTTAGTGCCACAAACATGATTTTAGACCTTGTTTAGCTCCACAAACATCATTTTAGACCTTGTTTAGTGCCACAAACATGATTTTAGACCTTGTTTAGTGCCACAAACATGATTTTAGACCTTGTTTAGTCCACAAACATCATTTTAGACCTTGTTTAGTGTCACAAACATGATTTTAGACCTTGTTTAGCTCCACAAACATCATTTTAGACCTTGTTTAGTGCCACAAACATGATTTTAGACCTTGTTTAGTGCCACAAACATGATTTTAGACCTTGTTTAGACCTTGTTTCCACAAACATCATTTTAGACCTTGTTTAGTGCCACAAACATGTTTTTAGACCTTGTTTAGTCCACAAACATCATTTTAGACCTTGTTTAGTGCCACAAACATGATTTTAGACCTTGTTTAGTGCCACAAACATGTTTTTAGACCTTGTTTAGCTCCACAAACATCATTTTAGACCTTGTTTAGTGCCACAAACATGTTTTTAGACCTTGTTTAGTGTCACAAACATGTTTTTAGACCTTGTTTAGCTCCACAAACATCATTTTAGACCTTGTTTAGTGCCACAAACATGTTTTTAGACCTTGTTTAGTGCCACAAACATGTTTTTAGACCTTGTTTAGTGTCACAAACATGTTTTTAGACCTTGTTTAGTGCCACAAACATGTTTTTAGACCTTGTTTAGTGTCACAAACATGATTTTAGACCTTGTTTAGTGCCACAAACATGATTTTAGACCTTGTTTAGCTCCACAAACATCATTTTAGACCTTGTTTAGTGCCACAAACATGTTTTTAGACCTTGTTTAGCTCCACAAACATCATTTTAGACCTTGTTTAGTGCCACAAACATCATTTTAGACCTTGTTTAGTGCCACAAACATCATTTTAGACCTTGTTTAGTGCCACAAACATGTTTTTAGACCTTGTTTAGTGCCACAAACATGATTTTAGACCTTGTTTAGTGTCACAAACATGTTTTTAGACCTTGTTTAGTCCACAAACATGATTTTAGACCTTGTTTAGTGCCACAAACATGATTTTAGACCTTGTTTAGTGTCACAAACATGTTTTTAGACCTTGTTTAGTGTCACAAACATCATTTTAGACCTTGTTTAGTGCCATAAACATGTTTTTAGACCTTGTTTAGCTCCACAAACATCATTTTAGACCTTGTTTAGTGCCACAAACATGATTTTAGACCTTGTTTAGTGCCACAAACATGATTTTAGACCTTGTTTAGCTCCACAAACATCATTTTAGACCTTGTTTAGTGTCACAAACATGATTTTAGACCTTGTTTAGTGCCACAAACATGATTTTAGACCTTGTTTAGTGTCACAAACATGTTTTTAGACCTTGTTTAGCTCCACAAACATCATTTTAGACCTTGTTTAGTGCCACAAACATGTTTTTAGACCTTGTTTAGCTCCACAAACATCATTTTAGACCTTGTTTAGCTCCACAAACATCATTTTAGACCTTGTTTAGTGTCACAAACATGATTTTAGACCTTGTTTAGTGCCACAAACATGATTTTAGACCTTGTTTAGTGTCACAAACATGTTTTTAGACCTTGTTTAGCTCCACAAACATCATTTTAGACCTTGTTTAGTGCCACAAACATGATTTTAGACCTTGTTTAGTGTCACAAACATGTTTTTAGACCTTGTTTAGTGCCACAAACATGTTTTTAGACCTTGTTTAGCTCCACAAACATCATTTTAGACCTTGTTTAGTGCCACAAACATGTTTTTAGACCTTGTTTAGCTCCACAAACATCATTTTAGACCTTGTTTAGTGCCACAAACATGATTTTAGACCTTGTTTAGTGCCACAAACATGTTTTTAGACCTTGTTTAGCTCCACAAACATCATTTTAGACCTTGTTTAGTGCCATAAACATGTTTTTAGACCTTGTTTAGTGTCACAAACATGTTTTTAGACCTTGTTTAGCTCCACAAACATCATTTTAGACCTTGTTTAGTGCCACAAACATGTTTTTAGACCTTGTTTAGTGCCACAAACATGTTTTTAGACCTTGTTTAGTGTCACAAACATGTTTTTAGACCTTGTTTAGTGCCATAAACATGTTTTTAGACCTTGTTTAGTGTCACAAACATGATTTTAGACCTTGTTTAGTGTCACAAACATGTTTTTAGACCTTGTTTAGTGCCACAAACATGTTTTTAGACCTTGTTTAGCTCCACAAACATCATTTTAGACCTTGTTTAGTGTCACAAACATGTTTTTAGACCTTGTTTAGTGTCACAAACATCATTTTAGACCTTGTTTAGTGCCACAAACATGTTTTTAGACCTTGTTTAGTGCCACAAACATGATTTTAGACCTTGTTTAGTGTCACAAACATGTTTTTAGACCTTGTTTAGCTCCACAAACATGATTTTAGACCTTGTTTAGTGCCACAAACATGATTTTAGACCTTGTTTAGTGTCACAAACATGTTTTTAGACCTTGTTTAGCTCCACAAACATCATTTTAGACCTTGTTTAGTGCCACAAACATGTTTTTAGACCTTGTTTAGCTCCACAAACATCATTTTAGACCTTGTTTAGTGCCACAAACATGATTTTAGACCTTGTTTAGTGCCACAAACATGATTTTAGACCTTGTTTAGCTCCACAAACATCATTTTAGACCTTGTTTAGTGTCACAAACATGATTTTAGACCTTGTTTAGTGCCACAAACATGATTTTAGACCTTGTTTAGTGTCACAAACATGTTTTTAGACCTTGTTTAGCTCCACAAACATCATTTTAGACCTTGTTTAGTGCCATAAACATGTTTTTAGACCTTGTTTAGCTCCACAAACATCATTTTAGACCTTGTTTAGCTCCACAAACATCATTTTAGACCTTGTTTAGTGTCACAAACATGATTTTAGACCTTGTTTAGTGCCACAAACATGATTTTAGACCTTGTTTAGTGTCACAAACATGTTTTTAGACCTTGTTTAGCTCCACAAACATCATTTTAGACCTTGTTTAGTGCCACAAACATGATTTTAGACCTTGTTTAGTGTCACAAACATGTTTTTAGACCTTGTTTAGTGCCATAAACATGTTTTTAGACCTTGTTTAGCTCCACAAACATCATTTTAGACCTTGTTTAGTGCCACAAACATCATTTTAGACCTTGTTTAGTGCCACAAACATGTTTTTAGACCTTGTTTAGCTCCACAAACATCATTTTAGACCTTGTTTAGCTCCACAAACATCATTTTAGACCTTGTTTAGTGTCACAAACATGATTTTAGACCTTGTTTAGTGTCACAAACATGATTTTAGACCTTGTTTAGTGCCACAAACATGATTTTAGACCTTGTTTAGTGTCACAAACATGTTTTTAGACCTTGTTTAGTGTCACAAACATGTTTTTAGACCTTGTTTAGTGCCACAAACATGTTTTTAGACCTTGTTTAGTGCCACAAACATGATTTTAGACCTTGTTTAGTGCCACAAACATGATTTTAGACCTTGTTTAGTGCCACAAACATGTTTTTAGACCTTGTTTAGCTCCACAAACATCATTTTAGACCTTGTTTAGTGCCACAAACATGATTTTAGACCTTGTTTAGTGTCACAAACATGTTTTTAGACCTTGTTTAGTGCCACAAACATGATTTTAGACCTTGTTTAGTGTCACAAACATGTTTTTAGACCTTGTTTAGTGCCATAAACATGTTTTTAGACCTTGTTTAGCTCCACAAACATCATTTTAGACCTTGTTTAGTGCCACAAACATGATTTTAGACCTTGTTTAGTGCCACAAACATGATTTTAGACCTTGTTTAGTGCCACAAACATGATTTTAGACCTTGTTTAGTGCCACAAACATGTTTTTAGACCTTGTTTAGCTCCACAAACATCATTTTAGACCTTGTTTAGTGTCACAAACATGTTTTTAGACCTTGTTTAGTGCCACAAACATGATTTTAGACCTTGTTTAGTGCCACAAACATGTTTTTAGACCTTGTTTAGTGTCACAAACATGATTTTAGACCTTGTTTAGTGTCACAAACATGTTTTTAGACCTTGTTTAGTGCCACAAACATGTTTTTAGACCTTGTTTAGCTCCACAAACATCATTTTAGACCTTGTTTAGTGCCACAAACATGATTTTAGACCTTGTTTAGTGCCACAAACATGATTTTAGACCTTGTTTAGTGCCACAAACATGTTTTTAGACCTTGTTTAGTGTCACAAACATGTTTTTAGACCTTGTTTAGCTCCACAAACATCATTTTAGACCTTGTTTAGTGCCACAAACATGATTTTAGACCTTGTTTAGTGTCACAAACATGTTTTTAGACCTTGTTTAGTGTCACAAACATGTTTTTAGACCTTGTTTAGTGCCATAAACATGTTTTTAGACCTTGTTTAGTGCCACAAACATGATTTTAGACCTTGTTTAGTGCCACAAACATAATTTTAGACCTTGTTTAGTGCCACAAACATCATTTTAGACCTTGTTTAGTGTCACAAACATGATTTTAGACCTTGTTTAGTGCCACAAACATGATTTTAGACCTTGTTTAGTCCACAAACATCATTTTAGACCTTGTTTAGTGCCACAAACATGTTTTTAGACCTTGTTTAGTGCCACAAACATGATTTTAGACCTTGTTTAGTGCCACAAACATGATTTTAGACCTTGTTTAGTGCCACAAACATGTTTTTAGACCTTGTTTAGCTCCACAAACATCATTTTAGACCTTGTTTAGTGCCACAAACATGATTTTAGACCTTGTTTAGTGCCACAAACATGATTTTAGACCTTGTTTAGTGCCACAAACATGTTTTTAGACCTTGTTTAGTGTCACAAACATGATTTTAGACCTTGTTTAGTGTCACAAACATGTTTTTAGACCTTGTTTAGTGCCACAAACATGTTTTTAGACCTTGTTTAGCTCCACAAACATCATTTTAGACCTTGTTTAGTGCCACAAACATGATTTTAGACCTTGTTTAGTGCCACAAACATGATTTTAGACCTTGTTTAGTGCCACAAACATGTTTTTAGACCTTGTTTAGTGTCACAAACATGTTTTTAGAGCTTGTTTAGCTCCACAAACATCATTTTAGACCTTGTTTAGTGCCACAAACATGATTTTAGACCTTGTTTAGTGTCACAAACATGTTTTTAGACCTTGTTTAGTGTCACAAACATGTTTTTAGACCTTGTTTAGTGCCACAAACATGTTTTTAGACCTTGTTTAGTGCCACAAACATGATTTTAGACCTTGTTTAGTGCCACAAACATGATTTTAGACCTTGTTTAGCTCCACAAACATCATTTTAGACCTTGTTTAGTGTCACAAACATGATTTTAGACCTTGTTTAGTGCCACAAACATGATTTTAGACCTTGTTTAGTGCCACAAACATCATTTTAGACCTTGTTTAGTGCCACAAACATGTTTTTAGACCTTGTTTAGCTCCACAAACATCATTTTAGACCTTGTTTAGTGCCACAAACATGATTTTAGACCTTGTTTAGTGCCACAAACATGTTTTTAGACCTTGTTTAGTGCCACAAACATGTTTTTAGACCTTGTTTAGCTCCACAAACATCATTTTAGACCTTGTTTAGTGTCACAAACATGATTTTAGACCTTGTTTAGTGTCACAAACATCATTTTAGACCTTGTTTAGTGCCATAAACATGTTTTTAGACCTTGTTTAGCTCCACAAACATCATTTTAGACCTTGTTTAGTGCCACAAACATCATTTTAGACCTTGTTTAGTGCCACAAACATGATTTTAGACCTTGTTTAGTGTCACAAACATGTTTTTAGACCTTGTTTAGTGTCACAAACATCATTTTAGACCTTGTTTAGTGCCACAAACATGTTTTTAGACCTTGTTTAGTGCCACAAACATGTTTTTAGACCTTGTTTAGTCCACAAACATCATTTTAGACCTTGTTTAGTGCCACAAACATGTTTTTAGACCTTGTTTAGCCACAAACATGTTTTTAGACCTTGTTTAGTGTCACAAACATGTTTTTAGAGCTTGTTTAGCTCCACAAACATCATTTTAGACCTTGTTTAGTGCCACAAACATGTTTTTAGACCTTGTTTAGTGCCACAAACATGTTTTTAGACCTTGTTTAGTGTCACAAACATGTTTTTAGACCTTGTTTAGTGCCATAAACATGTTTTTAGACCTTGTTTAGTGTCACAAACATGATTTTAGACCTTGTTTAGTGTCACAAACATGTTTTTAGACCTTGTTTAGTGCCATAAACATGTTTTTAGACCTTGTTTAGCTCCACAAACATCATTTTAGACCTTGTTTAGTGTCACAAACATGTTTTTAGACCTTGTTTAGTGTCACAAACATCATTTTAGACCTTGTTTAGTGCCACAAACAAGTTTTTAGACCTTGTTTAGTGCCACAAACATGATTTTAGACCTTGTTTAGTGTCACAAACATGTTTTTAGACCTTGTTTAGCTCCACAAACATGATTTTAGACCTTGTTTAGTGCCACAAACATGATTTTAGACCTTGTTTAGTGTCACAAACATGTTTTTAGACCTTGTTTAGCTCCACAAACATCATTTTAGACCTTGTTTAGTGCCACAAACATGTTTTTAGACCTTGTTTAGCTCCACAAACATCATTTTAGACCTTGTTTAGTGCCACAAACATGATTTTAGACCTTGTTTAGTGCCACAAACATGATTTTAGACCTTGTTTAGTGCCACAAACATGATTTTAGACCTTGTTTAGCTCCACAAACATCATTTTAGACCTTGTTTAGTGTCACAAACATGATTTTAGACCTTGTTTAGTGCCACAAACATGATTTTAGACCTTGTTTAGTGTCACAAACATGTTTTTAGACCTTGTTTAGCTCCACAAACATCATTTTAGACCTTGTTTAGTGCCATAAACATGTTTTTAGACCTTGTTTAGTCCACAAACATCATTTTAGACCTTGTTTAGCTCCACAAACATCATTTTAGACCTTGTTTAGTGTCACAAACATGAAACCTTGTTTAGTGCCACAAACATGATTTTAGACCTTGTTTAGTGTCACAAACATGTTTTTAGACCTTGTTTAGCTCCACAAACATCATTTTAGACCTTGTTTAGTGCCACAAACATGATTTTAGACCTTGTTTAGTGTCACAAACATGTTTTTAGACCTTGTTTAGTGCCATAAACATGTTTTTAGACCTTGTTTAGCTCCACAAACATCATTTTAGACCTTGTTTAGTGCCACAAACATCATTTTAGACCTTGTTTAGTGCCACAAACATGTTTTTAGACCTTGTTTAGCTCCACAAACATCATTTTAGACCTTGTTTAGTCCACAAACATCATTTTAGACCTTGTTTAGTGTCACAAACATGATTTTAGACCTTGTTTAGTGTCACAAACATGATTTTAGACCTTGTTTAGTGCCACAAACATGATTTTAGACCTTGTTTAGTGTCACAAACATGTTTTTAGACCTTGTTTAGTGTCACAAACATGTTTTTAGACCTTGTTTAGTGCCATAAACATGTTTTTAGACCTTGTTTAGTGCCACAAACATGATTTTAGACCTTGTTTAGTGCCACAAACATGATTTTAGACCTTGTTTAGTGCCACAAACATGTTTTTAGACCTTGTTTAGCTCCACAAACATCATTTTAGACCTTGTTTAGTGCCACAAACATGATTTTAGACCTTGTTTAGTGTCACAAACATGTTTTTAGACCTTGTTTAGTGCCACAAACATGATTTTAGACCTTGTTTAGTGTCACAAACATGTTTTTAGACCTTGTTTAGTGCCATAAACATGTTTTTAGACCTTGTTTAGCTCCACAAACATCATTTTAGACCTTGTTTAGTGCCACAAACATGATTTTAGACCTTGTTTAGTGCCATAAACATGATTTTAGACCTTGTTTAGTGCCACAAACATGATTTTAGACCTTGTTTAGTGCCACAAACATGTTTTTAGACCTTGTTTAGCTCCACAAACATCATTTTAGACCTTGTTTAGTGTCACAAACATGTTTTTAGACCTTGTTTAGTGCCACAAACATGATTTTAGACCTTGTTTAGTGCCACAAACATCATTTTAGACCTTGTTTAGTGTCACAAACATGATTTTAGACCTTGTTTAGTGTCACAAACATGTTTTTAGACCTTGTTTAGTGCCACAAACATGTTTTTAGACCTTGTTTAGCTCCACAAACATCATTTTAGACCTTGTTTAGTGCCACAAACATGATTTTAGACCTTGTTTAGTGCCACAAACATGATTTTAGACCTTGTTTAGTGTCACAAACATGATTTTAGACCTTGTTTAGTGTCACAAACATGTTTTTAGACCTTGTTTAGTGCCATAAACATGTTTTTAGACCTTGTTTAGCTCCACAAACATCATTTTAGACCTTGTTTAGTGCCACAAACATGATTTTAGACCTTGTTTAGTGCCACAAACATGATTTTAGACCTTGTTTAGTGCCACAAACATGTTTTTAGACCTTGTTTAGTGTCACAAACATGTTTTTAGACCTTGTTTAGCTCCACAAACATCATTTTAGACCTTGTTTAGTGCCACAAACATGATTTTAGACCTTGTTTAGTGTCACAAACATGTTTTTAGACCTTGTTTAGTGTCACAAACATGTTTTTAGACCTTGTTTAGTGCCATAAACATGTTTTTAGACCTTGTTTAGTGCCACAAACATGATTTTAGACCTTGTTTAGTGCCACAAACATGATTTTAGACCTTGTTTAGCTCCACAAACATCATTTTAGACCTTGTTTAGTGCCATAAACATGTTTTTAGACCTTGTTTAGCTCCACAAACATCATTTTAGACCTTGTTTAGTGCCACAAACATGATTTTAGACCTTGTTTAGTGCCACAAACATGTTTTTAGACCTTGTTTAGTGCCACAAACATGTTTTTAGACCTTGTTTAGCTCCACAAACATCATTTTAGACCTTGTTTAGTGTCACAAACATGTTTTTAGACCTTGTTTAGTGTCACAAACATGATTTTAGACCTTGTTTAGTGCCATAAACATGTTTTTAGACCTTGTTTAGCTCCACAAACATCATTTTAGACCTTGTTTAGCTCCACAAACATCATTTTAGACCTTGTTTAGTGTCACAAACATCATTTTAGACCTTGTTTAGTGTCACAAACATGATTTTAGACCTTGTTTAGTGTCACAAACATGATTTTAGACCTTTTTTAGTGGCACAAACATGATTTTAGACCTTGTTTAGCTCCACAAACATCATTTTAGACCTTGTTTAGTGCCACAAACATGATTTTAGACCTTGTTTAGTGTCACAAACATGTTTTTAGACCTTGTTTAGTGCCATAAACATGTTTTTAGACCTTGTTTAGCTCCACAAACATAATTTTAGACCTTGTTTAGTGCCACAAACATGATTTTAGACCTTGTTTAGTGCCACAAACATGTTTTTAGACCTTGTTTAGCTCCACAAACATCATTTTAGACCTTGTTTAGTGCCACAAACATCATTTTAGACCTTGTTTAGTGCCATAAACATGTTTTTAGACCTTGTTTAGCTCCACAAACATCATTTTAGACCTTGTTTAGCTCCACAAACATGTTTTTAGACCTTGTTTAGTGTCACAAACATCATTTTAGACCTTGTTTAGTGTCACAAACATGATTTTAGACCTTGTTTAGTGCCATAAACATGTTTTTAGACCTTGTTTAGCTCCACAAACATCATTTTAGACCTTGTTTAGTGCCACAAACATGATTTTAGACCTTGTTTAGTGCCACAAACATGATTTTAGACCTTGTTTAGTGCCATAAACATGTTTTTAGACCTTGTTTAGTGTCACAAACATGTTTTTAGACCTTGTTTAGCTCCACAAACATCATTTTAGACCTTGTTTAGTGCCACAAACATGATTTTAGACCTTGTTTAGTGTCACAAACATGTTTTTAGACCTTGTTTAGTGTCACAAACATGTTTTTAGACCTTGTTTAGTGCCATAAACATGTTTTTAGACCTTGTTTAGTGCCACAAACATGATTTTAGACCTTGTTTAGTGCCACAAACATGATTTTAGACCTTGTTTAGTGCCACAAACATGATTTTAGACCTTGTTTAGCTCCACAAACATCATTTTAGACCTTGTTTAGTGCCATAAACATGTTTTTAGACCTTGTTTAGCTCCACAAACATCATTTTAGACCTTGTTTAGTGCCACAAACATGATTTTAGACCTTGTTTAGTGCCACAAACATGTTTTTAGACCTTGTTTAGTGCCACAAACATGTTTTTAGACCTTGTTTAGCTCCACAAACATCATTTTAGACCTTGTTTAGTGTCACAAACATGTTTTTAGACCTTGTTTAGTGTCACAAACATGATTTTAGACCTTGTTTAGTGCCATAAACATGTTTTTAGACCTTGTTTAGCTCCACAAACATCATTTTAGACCTTGTTTAGCTCCACAAACATCATTTTAGACCTTGTTTAGTGTCACAAACATCATTTTAGACCTTGTTTAGTGTCACAAACATGATTTTAGACCTTTTTTAGTGGCACAAACATGATTTTAGACCTTGTTTAGCTCCACAAACATCATTTTAGACCTTGTTTAGTGCCACAAACATGATTTTAGACCTTGTTTAGTGTCACAAACATGTTTTTAGACCTTGTTTAGTGCCATAAACATGTTTTTAGACCTTGTTTAGCTCCACAAACATCATTTTAGACCTTGTTTAGTGCCACAAACATGATTTTAGACCTTGTTTAGTGCCACAAACATGTTTTTAGACCTTGTTTAGCTCCACAAACATCATTTTAGACCTTGTTTAGTGCCACAAACATCATTTTAGACCTTGTTTAGTGCCATAAACATGTTTTTAGACCTTGTTTAGCTCCACAAACATCATTTTAGACCTTGTTTAGCTCCACAAACATCATTTAGACCTTGTTTAGTGTCACAAACATCATTTTAGACCTTGTTTAGTGTCACAAACATGATTTTAGACCTTTTTTAGTGGCACAAACATGATTTTAGACCTTGTTTAGCTCCACAAACATCATTTTAGACCTTGTTTAGTGCCACAAACATGATTTTAGACCTTGTTTAGTGTCACAAACATGTTTTTAGACCTTGTTTAGTGCCATAAACATGTTTTTAGACCTTGTTTAGCTCCACAAACATCATTTTAGACCTTGTTTAGTGCCACAAACATGATTTTAGACCTTGTTTAGTGCCACAAACATGTTTTTAGACCTTGTTTAGCTCCACAAACATCATTTTAGACCTTGTTTAGTGCCATAAACATGTTTTTAGACCTTGTTTAGTGTCACAAACATCATTTTAGACCTTGTTTAGTGCCACAAACATGTTTTTAGACCTTGTTTAGTGCCACAAACATGTTTTTAGACCTTGTTTAGCTCCACAAACATCATTTTAGAGCTTGTTTAGTGCCACAAACATGATTTTAGACCTTGTTTAGTGTCACAAACATGTTTTTAGACCTTGTTTAGTGCCATAAACATGTTTTTAGACCTTGTTTAGCTCCACAAACATCATTTTAGACCTTGTTTAGTGCCACAAACATGATTTTAGACCTTGTTTAGTGTCACAAACATGATTTTAGACCTTTTTTAGTGGCACAAACATGATTTTAGACCTTGTTTAGCTCCACAAACATCATTTTAGACCTTGTTTAGTGCCACAAACATGATTTTAGACCTTGTTTAGTGTCACAAACATGTTTTTAGACCTTGTTTAGTGCCATAAACATGTTTTTAGACCTTGTTTAGCTCCACAAACATCATTTTAGACCTTGTTTAGTGCCACAAACATGATTTTAGACCTTGTTTAGTGCCACAAACATGTTTTTAGACCTTGTTTAGCTCCACAAACATCATTTTAGACCTTGTTTAGTGCCACAAACATCATTTTAGACCTTGTTTAGTGCCATAAACATGTTTTTAGACCTTGTTTAGCTCCACAAACATCATTTTAGACCTTGTTTAGCTCCACAAACATCATTTAGACCTTGTTTAGTGTCACAAACATCATTTTAGACCTTGTTTAGTGTCACAAACATGATTTTAGACCTTGTTTAGTGCCACAAACATGATTTTAGACCTTGTTTAGCTCCACAAACATCATTTTAGACCTTGTTTAGTGCCACAAACATGATTTTAGACCTTGTTTAGTGTCACAAACATGTTTTTAGACCTTGTTTAGTGCCATAAACATGTTTTTAGACCTTGTTTAGCTCCACAAACATCATTTTAGACCTTGTTTAGTGCCACAAACATGATTTTAGACCTTGTTTAGTGCCACAAACATGTTTTTAGACCTTGTTTAGCTCCACAAACATCATTTTAGACCTTGTTTAGTGCCACAAACATGTTTTTAGACCTTGTTTAGTGTCACAAACATCATTTTAGACCTTGTTTAGTGCCATAAACATGTTTTTAGACCTTGTTTAGCTCCACAAACATCATTTTAGACCTTGTTTAGTGCCACAAACATGATTTTAGACCTTGTTTAGTGCCACAAACATGATTTTAGACCTTGTTTAGTGTCACAAACATGATTTTAGACCTTGTTTAGTGTCACAAACATGTTTTTAGACCTTGTTTAGTGCCATAAACATGTTTTTAGACCTTGTTTAGCTCCACAAACATCATTTTAGACCTTGTTTAGTGCCACAAACATGATTTTAGACCTTGTTTAGTGCCACAAACATGATTTTAGACCTTGTTTAGTGCCATAAACATGTTTTTAGACCTTGTTTAGTGTCACAAACATGTTTTTAGACCTTGTTTAGCTCCACAAACATCATTTTAGACCTTGTTTAGTGCCACAAACATGATTTTAGACCTTGTTTAGTGTCACAAACATGTTTTTAGACCTTGTTTAGTGTCACAAACATGTTTTTAGACCTTGTTTAGTGCCATAAACATGTTTTTAGACCTTGTTTAGTGCCATAAACATGATTTTAGACCTTGTTTAGTGCCACAAACATGATTTTAGACCTTGTTTAGCTCCACAAACATCATTTTAGACCTTGTTTAGTGCCATAAACATGTTTTTAGACCTTGTTTAGCTCCACAAACATCATTTTAGACCTTGTTTAGTGCCACAAACATGATTTTAGACCTTGTTTAGTGCCACAAACATGTTTTTAGACCTTGTTTAGTGCCACAAACATGTTTTTAGACCTTGTTTAGCTCCACAAACATCATTTTAGACCTTGTTTAGTGTCACAAACATGTTTTTAGACCTTGTTTAGTGTCACAAACATGATTTTAGACCTTGTTTAGTGCCATAAACATGTTTTTAGACCTTGTTTAGCTCCACAAACATCATTTTAGACCTTGTTTAGTCCACAAACATCATTTTAGACCTTGTTTAGTGTCACAAACATCATTTTAGACCTTGTTTAGTGTCACAAACATGATTTTAGACCTTGTTTAGTGTCACAAACATGATTTTAGACCTTGTTTAGTGCCACAAACATGATTTTAGACCTTGTTTAGCTCCACAAACATCATTTTAGACCTTGTTTAGTGCCACAAACATGATTTTAGACCTTGTTTAGTGTCACAAACATGTTTTTAGACCTTGTTTAGTGCCATAAACATGTTTTTAGACCTTGTTTAGCTCCACAAACATAATTTTAGACCTTGTTTAGTGCCACAAACATGATTTTAGACCTTGTTTAGTGCCACAAACATGTTTTTAGACCTTGTTTAGCTCCACAAACATCATTTTAGACCTTGTTTAGTGCCACAAACATCATTTTAGACCTTGTTTAGTGCCATAAACATGTTTTTAGACCTTGTTTAGCTCCACAAACATCATTTTAGACCTTGTTTAGCTCCACAAACATCATTTTAGACCTTGTTTAGTGTCACAAACATCATTTTAGACCTTGTTTAGTGTCACAAACATGATTTTAGACCTTGTTTAGTGCCATAAACATGTTTTTAGACCTTGTTTAGCTCCACAAACATCATTTTAGACCTTGTTTAGTGCCACAAACATGATTTTAGACCTTGTTTAGTGCCACAAACATGATTTTAGACCTTGTTTAGTGCCACAAACATGTTTTTAGACCTTGTTTAGTGTCACAAACATGTTTTTAGACCTTGTTTAGCTCCACAAACATCATTTTAGACCTTGTTTAGTGCCACAAACATGATTTTAGACCTTGTTTAGTGTCACAAACATGTTTTTAGACCTTGTTTAGTGTCACAAACATGTTTTTAGACCTTGTTTAGTGCCATAAACATGTTTTTAGACCTTGTTTAGTGCCACAAACATGATTTTAGACCTTGTTTAGTGCCACAAACATGATTTTAGACCTTGTTTAGCTCCACAAACATCATTTTAGACCTTGTTTAGTGTCACAAACATGATTTTAGACCTTGTTTAGTGCCACAAACATGATTTTAGACCTTGTTTAGCTCCACAAACATCATTTTAGACCTTGTTTAGTGCCATAAACATGTTTTTAGACCTTGTTTAGCTCCACAAACATCATTTTAGACCTTGTTTAGTGCCACAAACATGATTTTAGACCTTGTTTAGTGCCACAAACATGTTTTTAGACCTTGTTTAGTGCCACAAACATGTTTTTAGACCTTGTTTAGCTCCACAAACATCATTTTAGACCTTGTTTAGTGTCACAAACATGTTTTTAGACCTTGTTTAGTGTCACAAACATGATTTTAGACCTTGTTTAGTGCCATAAACATGTTTTTAGACCTTGTTTAGCTCCACAAACATCATTTTAGACCTTGTTTAGCTCCACAAACATCATTTTAGACCTTGTTTAGTGTCACAAACATCATTTTAGACCTTGTTTAGTGTCACAAACATGATTTTAGACCTTGTTTAGTGGCACAAACATGATTTTAGACCTTGTTTAGCTCCACAAACATCATTTTAGACCTTGTTTAGTGCCACAAACATGATTTTAGACCTTGTTTAGTGTCACAAACATGTTTTTAGACCTTGTTTAGTGCCATAAACATGTTTTTAGACCTTGTTTAGCTCCACAAACATCATTTTAGACCTTGTTTAGTGCCACAAACATGATTTTAGACCTTGTTTAGTGCCACAAACATGTTTTTAGACCTTGTTTAGCTCCACAAACATCATTTTAGACCTTGTTTAGTGCCACAAACATCATTTTAGACCTTGTTTAGTGCCACAAACATGTTTTTAGACCTTGTTTAGCTCCACAAACATCATTTTAGACCTTGTTTAGCTCCACAAACATCATTTAGACCTTGTTTAGTGTCACAAACATCATTTTAGACCTTGTTTAGTGTCACAAACATGATTTTAGACCTTGTTTAGTGCCACAAACATGATTTTAGACCTTGTTTAGCTCCACAAACATCATTTTAGACCTTGTTTAGTGCCACAAACATGATTTTAGACCTTGTTTAGTGTCACAAACATGTTTTTAGACCTTGTTTAGTGCCATAAACATGTTTTTAGACCTTGTTTAGCTCCACAAACATCATTTTAGACCTTGTTTAGTGCCACAAACATGATTTTAGACCTTGTTTAGTGCCACAAACATGTTTTTAGACCTTGTTTAGCTCCACAAACATCATTTTAGACCTTGTTTAGTGCCATAAACATGTTTTTAGACCTTGTTTAGTGTCACAAACATCATTTTAGACCTTGTTTAGTGCCACAAACATGTTTTTAGACCTTGTTTAGTGCCACAAACATGTTTTTAGACCTTGTTTAGCTCCACAAACATCATTTTAGACCTTGTTTAGTGCCACAAACATGATTTTAGACCTTGTTTAGTGTCACAAACATGTTTTTAGACCTTGTTTAGTGCCACAAACATGTTTTTAGACCTTGTTTAGCTCCACAAACATCATTTTAGACCTTGTTTAGTGCCACAAACATGATTTTAGACCTTGTTTAGTGTCACAAACATGATTTTAGACCTTTTTTAGTGGCACAAACATGATTTTAGACCTTGTTTAGCTCCACAAACATCATTTTAGACCTTGTTTAGTGCCACAAACATGTTTTTAGACCTTGTTTAGCTCCACAAACATCATTTTAGACCTTGTTTAGTGCCACAAACATCATTTTAGACCTTGTTTAGTGCCATAAACATGTTTTTAGACCTTGTTTAGCTCCACAAACATCATTTTAGACCTTGTTTAGCTCCACAAACATCATTTTAGACCTTGTTTAGTGTCACAAACATCATTTTAGACCTTGTTTAGTGTCACAAACATGATTTTAGACCTTGTTTAGTGCCACAAACATGTTTTTAGACCTTGTTTAGTCCACAAACATCATTTTAGACCTTGTTTAGTGCCACAAACATGATTTTAGACCTTGTTTAGTGCCACAAACATGATTTTAGACCTTGTTTAGTGTCACAAACATGTTTTTAGACCTTGTTTAGTGTCACAAACATGTTTTTAGACCTTGTTTAGCTCCACAAACATCATTTTAGACCTTGTTTAGTGCCACAAACATGATTTTAGACCTTGTTTAGTGTCACAAACATGTTTTTAGACCTTGTTTAGTGTCACAAACATGTTTTTAGACCTTGTTTAGTGCCATAAACATGTTTTTAGACCTTGTTTAGTGCCACAAACATGATTTTAGACCTTGTTTAGTGCCACAAACATGATTTTAGACCTTGTTTAGCTCCACAAACATCATTTTAGACCTTGTTTAGTGTCACAAACATGATTTTAGACCTTGTTTAGTGCCACAAACATGATTTTAGACCTTGTTTAGCTCCACAAACATCATTTTAGACCTTGTTTAGTGCCACAAACATGTTTTTAGACCTTGTTTAGCTCCACAAACATCATTTTAGACCTTGTTTAGTGCCACAAACATGATTTTAGACCTTGTTTAGTGCCACAAACATGTTTTTAGACCTTGTTTAGTGCCACAAACATGTTTTTAGACCTTGTTTAGCTCCACAAACATCATTTTAGACCTTGTTTAGTGTCACAAACATGTTTTTAGACCTTGTTTAGTGTCACAAACATGATTTTAGACCTTGTTTAGTGCCACAAACATGTTTTTAGACCTTGTTTAGCTCCACAAACATCATTTTAGACCTTGTTTAGCTCCACAAACATCATTTTAGACCTTGTTTAGTGTCACAAACATCATTTTAGACCTTGTTTAGTGTCACAAACATGATTTTAGACCTTGTTTAGTGCCACAAACATGATTTTAGACCTTGTTTAGCTCCACAAACATCATTTTAGACCTTGTTTAGTGCCACAAACATGATTTTAGACCTTGTTTAGTGTCACAAACATGTTTTTAGACCTTGTTTAGTGCCATAAACATGTTTTTAGACCTTGTTTAGCTCCACAAACATCATTTTAGACCTTGTTTAGTGCCACAAACATGATTTTAGACCTTGTTTAGTGCCACAAACATGTTTTTAGACCTTGTTTAGCTCCACAAACATCATTTTAGACCTTGTTTAGTGCCACAAACATCATTTTAGACCTTGTTTAGTGCCATAAACATGTTTTTAGACCTTGTTTAGCTCCACAAACATCATTTTAGACCTTGTTTAGCTCCACAAACATCATTTTAGACCTTGTTTAGTGTCACAAACATCATTTTAGACCTTGTTTAGTGTCACAAACATGATTTTAGACCTTTTTTAGTGGCACAAACATGATTTTAGACCTTGTTTAGCTCCACAAACATCATTTTAGACCTTGTTTAGTGCCACAAACATGATTTTAGACCTTGTTTAGTGTCACAAACATGTTTTTAGACCTTGTTTAGTGCCATAAACATGTTTTTAGACCTTGTTTAGCTCCACAAACATCATTTTAGACCTTGTTTAGTGCCACAAACATGATTTTAGACCTTGTTTAGTGCCACAAACATGTTTTTAGACCTTGTTTAGCTCCACAAACATCATTTTAGACCTTGTTTAGTGCCACAAACATGTTTTTAGACCTTGTTTAGTGTCACAAACATCATTTTAGACCTTGTTTAGTGCCACAAACATGTTTTTAGACCTTGTTTAGTGCCACAAACATGTTTTTAGACCTTGTTTAGCTCCACAAACATCATTTTAGACCTTGTTTAGTGCCACAAACATGATTTTAGACCTTGTTTAGTGTCACAAACATGTTTTTAGACCTTGTTTAGTGCCATAAACATGTTTTTAGACCTTGTTTAGCTCCACAAACATCATTTTAGACCTTGTTTAGTGCCACAAACATGATTTTAGACCTTGTTTAGTGTCACAAACATGATTTTAGACCTTGTTTAGTGGCACAAACATGATTTTAGACCTTGTTTAGCTCCACAAACATCATTTTAGACCTTGTTTAGTGCCACAAACATGATTTTAGACCTTGTTTAGTGTCACAAACATGTTTTTAGACCTTGTTTAGTGCCATAAACATGTTTTTAGACCTTGTTTAGCTCCACAAACATCATTTTAGACCTTGTTTAGTGCCACAAACATGATTTTAGACCTTGTTTAGTGCCACAAACATGTTTTTAGACCTTGTTTAGTCCACAAACATCATTTTAGACCTTGTTTAGTGCCACAAACATGATTTTAGACCTTGTTTAGTGCCACAAACATGTTTTTAGACCTTGTTTAGCTCCACAAACATCATTTTAGACCTTGTTTAGCTCCACAAACATCATTTTAGACCTTGTTTAGTGTCACAAACATCATTTTAGACCTTGTTTAGTGTCACAAACATGATTTTAGACCTTTTTTAGTGGCACAAACATGATTTTAGACCTTGTTTAGCTCCACAAACATCATTTTAGACCTTGTTTAGTGCCACAAACATGATTTTAGACCTTGTTTAGTGTCACAAACATGTTTTTAGACCTTGTTTAGTGCCATAAACATGTTTTTAGACCTTGTTTAGCTCCACAAACATCATTTTAGACCTTGTTTAGTGCCACAAACATGATTTTAGACCTTGTTTAGTGCCACAAACATGTTTTTAGACCTTGTTTAGCTCCACAAACATCATTTTAGACCTTGTTTAGTGCCATAAACATGTTTTTAGACCTTGTTTAGTGTCACAAACATCATTTTAGACCTTGTTTAGTGCCACAAACATGTTTTTAGACCTTGTTTAGTGCCACAAACATGTTTTTAGACCTTGTTTAGCTCCACAAACATCATTTTAGACCTTGTTTAGTGCCACAAACATGATTTTAGACCTTGTTTAGTGTCACAAACATGTTTTTAGACCTTGTTTAGTGTCACAAACATGTTTTTAGACCTTGTTTAGCTCCACAAACATCATTTTAGACCTTGTTTAGTGCCATAAACATGTTTTTAGACCTTGTTTAGTGTCACAAACATGATTTTAGACCTTGTTTAGTGCCTTTTTTAGTGCCACAAACATGATTTTAGACCTTGTTTAGCTCCACAAACATCATTTTAGACCTTGTTTAGTGTCACAAACATGATTTTAGACCTTGTTTAGTGCCACAAACATGATTTTAGACCTTGTTTAGTGTCACAAACATGTTTTTAGACCTTGTTTAGCTCCACAAACATCATTTTAGACCTTGTTTAGCTCCACAAACATCATTTTAGACCTTGTTTAGTGTCACAAACATGATTTTAGACCTTGTTTAGTGCCACAAACATGTTTTTAGACCTTGTTTAGCTCCACAAACATCATTTTAGACCTTGTTTAGTGCCATAAACATGTTTTTAGACCTTGTTTAGCTCCACAAACATCATTTTAGATCTTGTTTAGTGTCACAAACATGATTTTAGACCTTGTTTAGTGCCACAAACATGATTTTAGACCTTGTTTAGTGTCACAAACATGTTTTTAGACCTTGTTTAGCTCCACAAACATCATTTTAGACCTTGTTTAGTGGCACAAACATGATTTTAGACCTTGTTTAGCTCCACAAACATCATTTTAGACCTTGTTTAGTGCCACAAACATGATTTTAGACCTTGTTTAGTGTCACAAACATGTTTTTAGACCTTGTTTAGCTCCACAAACATCATTTTAGACCTTGTTTAGTGCCACAAACATAATTTTAGACCTTGTTTAGTGTCACAAACATGTTTTTAGACCTTGTTTAGTGCCATAAACATGTTTTTAGACCTTGTTTAGCTCCACAAACATCATTTTAGACCTTGTTTAGTGCCACAAACATGATTTTAGACCTTGTTTAGCTCCACAAACATCATTTTAGACCTTGTTTAGTGTCACAAACATGTTTTTAGACCTTGTTTAGTGCCATAAACATGTTTTTAGACCTTGTTTAGTGTCACAAACATGATTTTAGACCTTGTTTAGTGCCTTTTTTAGTGCCACAAACATGATTTTAGACCTTGTTTAGCTCCACAAACATCATTTTAGATCTTGTTTAGTGTCACAAACATGATTTTAGACCTTGTTTAGTGCCACAAACATGATTTTAGACCTTGTTTAGTGTCACAAACATGTTTTTAGACCTTGTTTAGCTCCACAAACATCATTTTAGACCTTGTTTAGTGCCACAAACATGATTTTAGACCTTGTTTAGTGCCACAAACATGTTTTTAGACCTTGTTTAGCTCCACAAACATCATTTTAGACCTTGTTTAGTGCCATAAACATGTTTTTAGACCTTGTTTAGTGTCACAAACATCATTTTAGACCTTGTTTAGTGCCACAAACATGTTTTTAGACCTTGTTTAGTGCCACAAACATGTTTTTAGACCTTGTTTAGCTCCACAAACATCATTTTAGAGCTTGTTTAGTGCCACAAACATGATTTTAGACCTTGTTTAGTGTCACAAACATGTTTTTAGACCTTGTTTAGTGCCATAAACATGTTTTTAGACCTTGTTTAGCTCCACAAACATCATTTTAGACCTTGTTTAGTGCCACAAACATGATTTTAGACCTTGTTTAGTGTCACAAACATGTTTTTAGACCTTGTTTAGTGTCACAAACATGTTTTTAGACCTTGTTTAGCTCCACAAACATCATTTTAGACCTTGTTTAGTGCCATAAACATGTTTTTAGACCTTGTTTAGTGTCACAAACATGATTTTAGACCTTGTTTAGTGCCTTTTTTAGTGCCACAAACATGATTTTAGACCTTGTTTAGCTCCACAAACATCATTTTAGATCTTGTTTAGTGTCACAAACATGATTTTAGACCTTGTTTAGTGTCACAAACATGTTTTTAGACCTTGTTTAGCTCCACAAACATCATTTTAGACCTTGTTTAGCTCCACAAACATCATTTTAGACCTTGTTTAGTGCCACAAACATGTTTTTAGACCTTGTTTAGCTCCACAAACATCATTTTAGACCTTGTTTAGTGCCATAAACATGTTTTTAGACCTTGTTTAGCTCCACAAACATCATTTTAGATCTTGTTTAGTGTCACAAACATGATTTTAGACCTTGTTTAGTGCCACAAACATGATTTTAGACCTTGTTTAGTGTCACAAACATGTTTTTAGACCTTGTTTAGCTCCACAAACATCATTTTAGACCTTGTTTAGTGGCACAAACATGATTTTAGACCTTGTTTAGCTCCACAAACATCATTTTAGACCTTGTTTAGTGCCACAAACATGATTTTAGACCTTGTTTAGTGTCACAAACATGTTTTTAGACCTTGTTTAGCTCCACAAACATCATTTTAGACCTTGTTTAGTGCCACAAACATAATTTTAGACCTTGTTTAGTGTCACAAACATGTTTTTAGACCTTGTTTAGTGCCATAAACATGTTTTTAGACCTTGTTTAGCTCCACAAACATCATTTTAGACCTTGTTTAGTGCCACAAACATGATTTTAGACCTTGTTTAGCTCCACAAACATCATTTTAGACCTTGTTTAGTGTCACAAACATGTTTTTAGACCTTGTTTAGTGCCATAAACATGTTTTTAGACCTTGTTTAGTGTCACAAACATGATTTTAGACCTTGTTTAGTGCCTTTTTTAGTGCCACAAACATGATTTTAGACCTTGTTTAGCTCCACAAACATCATTTTAGACCTTGTTTAGTGTCACAAACATGATTTTAGACCTTGTTTAGTGCCACAAACATGATTTTAGACCTTGTTTAGTGTCACAAACATGTTTTTAGACCTTGTTTAGCTCCACAAACATCATTTTAGACCTTGTTTAGTGCCATAAACATGTTTTTAGACCTTGTTTAGCTCCACAAACATCATTTTAGACCTTGTTTAGCTCCACAAACATCATTTTAGATCTTGTTTAGTGTCACAAACATGATTTTAGACCTTGTTTAGTGCCACAAACATGTTTTTAGACCTTGTTTAGCTCCACAAACATCATTTTAGACCTTGTTTAGTGCCACAAACATGATTTTAGACCTTGTTTAGTGTCACAAACATGTTTTTAGACCTTGTTTAGTGCCATAAACATGTTTTTAGACCTTGTTTAGCTCCACAAACATCATTTTAGACCTTGTTTAGTGCCACAAACATCATTTTAGACCTTGTTTAGTGCCATAAACATGTTTTTAGACCTTGTTTAGCTCCACAAACATCATTTTAGACCTTGTTTAGCTCCACAAACATCATTTTAGACCTTGTTTAGTGTCACAAACATCATTTTAGACCTTGTTTAGTGTCACAAACATGATTTTAGACCTTTTTTAGTGGCACAAACATGATTTTAGACCTTGTTTAGTGTCACAAACATGTTTTTAGACCTTGTTTAGTGCCATAAACATGTTTTTAGACCTTGTTTAGCTCCACAAACATCATTTTAGACCTTGTTTAGTGCCACAAACATGATTTTAGACCTTGTTTAGTGCCACAAACATGTTTTTAGACCTTGTTTAGCTCCACAAACATCATTTTAGACCTTGTTTAGTGCCATAAACATGTTTTTAGACCTTGTTTAGTGTCACAAACATGTTTTTAGAGCTTGTTTAGCTCCACAAACATCATTTTAGACCTTGTTTAGTGCCACAAACATGTTTTTAGACCTTGTTTAGCTCCACAAACATCATTTTAGACCTTGTTTAGTGCCACAAACATCATTTTAGACCTTGTTTAGTGTCACAAACATGTTTTTAGACCTTGTTTAGCTCCACAAACATCATTTTAGAGCTTGTTTAGTGCCACAAACATGATTTTAGACCTTGTTTAGTGTCACAAACATGTTTTTAGACCTTGTTTAGTGCCATAAACATGTTTTTAGACCTTGTTTAGCTCCACAAACATCATTTTAGACCTTGTTTAGTGCCACAAACATGATTTTAGACCTTGTTTAGCTCCACAAACATCATTTTAGACCGTGTTTAGTGTCACAAACATGTTTTTAGACCTTGTTTAGTGTCACAAACATGTTTTTAGACCTTGTTTAGTGCCATAAACATGTTTTTAGACCTTGTTTAGTGTCACAAACATGATTTTAGACCTTGTTTAGTGCCTTTTTTAGTGCCACAAACATGATTTTAGACCTTGTTTAGCTCCACAAACATCATTTTAGATCTTGTTTAGTGTCACAAACATGATTTTAGACCTTGTTTAGTGCCACAAACATGATTTTAGACCTTGTTTAGTGCCATAAACATGTTTTTAGACCTTGTTTAGCTCCACAAACATCATTTTAGACCTTGTTTAGCTCCACAAACATCATTTTAGACCTTGTTTAGTGCCTTAAACATGTTTTTAGACCTTGTTTAGTGTCACAAACATGTTTTTAGAGCTTGTTTAGCTCCACAAACATCATTTTAGACCTTGTTTAGTGCCACAAACATGTTTTTAGACCTTGTTTAGTGCCACAAACATGATTTTAGACCTTGTTTAGTGTCACAAACATGTTTTTAGACCTTGTTTAGCTCCACAAACATCATTTTAGACCTTGTTTAGTGCCACAAACATCATTTTAGACCTTGTTTAGTGTCACAAACATGTTTTTAGACCTTGTTTAGCTCCACAAACATCATTTTAGAGCTTGTTTAGTGCCACAAACATGATTTTAGACCTTGTTTATTGTCACAAACATGTTTTTAGACCTTGTTTAGTGCCATAAACATGTTTTTAGACCTTGTTTAGCTCCACAAACATCATTTTAGACCTTGTTTAGTGCCACAAACATGATTTTAGACCTTGTTTAGCTCCACAAACATCATTTTAGACCTTGTTTAGTGTCACAAACATGTTTTTAGACCTTGTTTAGTGTCACAAACATGTTTTTAGACCTTGTTTAGTGCCATAAACATGTTTTTAGACCTTGTTTAGTGTCACAAACATGATTTTAGACCTTGTTTAGTGCCTTTTTTAGTGCCACAAACATGATTTTAGACCTTGTTTAGCTCCACAAACATCATTTTAGATCTTGTTTAGTGTCACAAACATGATTTTAGACCTTGTTTAGTGCCACAAACATGATTTTAGACCTTGTTTAGTGTCACAAACATGTTTTTAGACCTTGTTTAGCTCCACAAACATCATTTTAGACCTTGTTTAGCTCCACAAACATCATTTTAGATCTTGTTTAGTGTCACAAACATGATTTTAGACCTTGTTTAGTGCCACAAACATGATTTTAGACCTTGTTTAGCTCCACAAACATCATTTTAGACCTTGTTTAGTGCCACAAACATGATTTTAGACCTTGTTTAGTGCCATAAACATGTTTTTAGACCTTGTTTAGCTCCACAAACATCATTTTAGACCTTGTTTAGTGCCACAAACATGATTTTAGACCTTGTTTAGTGTCACAAACATGTTTTTAGACCTTGTTTAGTGTCACAAACATGATTTTAGACCTTGTTTAGTGCCATAAACATGTTTTTAGACCTTGTTTAGCTCCACAAACATCATTTTAGACCTTGTTTAGTGCCACAAACATCATTTTAGACCTTGTTTAGTGCCATAAACATGTTTTTAGACCTTGTTTAGCTCCACAAACATCATTTTAGACCTTGTTTAGCTCCACAAACATCATTTTAGACCTTGTTTAGTGTCACAAACATCATTTTAGACCTTGTTTAGTGTCACAAACATGATTTTAGACCTTGTTTAGTGTCACAAACATGATTTTAGACCTTGTTTAGTGCCACAAACATGATTTTAGACCTTGTTTAGTGTCACAAACATGTTTTTAGACCTTGTTTAGTGTCACAAACATGTTTTTAGACCTTGTTTAGTGCCATAAACATGTTTTTAGACCTTGTTTAGTGCCATAAACATGATTTTAGACCTTGTTTAGTGCCACAAACATGATTTTAGACCTTGTTTAGTGTCACAAACATGTTTTTAGACCTTGTTTAGCTCCACAAACATCATTTTAGAGCTTGTTTAGTGCCACAAACATGATTTTAGACCTTGTTTAGTGTCACAAACATGTTTTTAGACCTTGTTTAGTGCCATAAACATGTTTTTAGACCTTGTTTAGCTCCACAAACATCATTTTAGACCTTGTTTAGTGCCACAAACATGATTTTAGACCTTGTTTAGTGTCACAAACATGTTTTTAGACCTTGTTTAGTGCCATAAACATGTTTTTAGACCTTGTTTAGCTCCACAAACATCATTTTAGACCTTGTTTAGTGCCACAAACATGTTTTTAGACCTTGTTTAGTGCCATAAACATGTTTTTAGACCTTGTTTAGCTCCACAAACATCATTTTAGACCTTGTTTAGTGCCACAAACATGATTTTAGACCTTGTTTAGTGTCACAAACATGTTTTTAGAGCTTGTTTAGCTCCACAAACATCATTTTAGACCTTGTTTAGTGCCACAAACAAGTTTTTAGACCTTGTTTAGTGCCACAAACATGATTTTAGACCTTGTTTAGTGTCACAAACATGTTTTTAGACCTTGTTTAGCTCCACAAACATCATTTTAGACCTTGTTTAGTGCCATAAACATGTTTTTAGACCTTGTTTAGCTCCACAAACATCATTTTAGACCTTGTTTAGTGCCACAAACATGATTTTAGACCTTGTTTAGTGCCACAAACATGATTTTAGACCTTTTTTAGTGCCACAAACATGATTTTAGACCTTGTTTAGCTCCACAAACATCATTTTAGATCTTGTTTAGTGTCACAAACATGATTTTAGACCTTGTTTAGTGCCACAAACATGATTTTAGACCTTGTTTAGTGTCACAAACATGTTTTTAGACCTTGTTTAGTGCCATAAACATGTTTTAAGAGCTTGTTTAGCTCCACAAACATCATTTTAGACCTTGTTTAGTGCCACAAACATGTTTTTAGACCTTGTTTAGTGCCACAAACATGATTTTAGACCTTGTTTAGTGTCACAAACATGTTTTTAGACCTTGTTTAGCTCCACAAACATCATTTTAGACCTTGTTTAGTGCCACAAACATCATTTTAGACCTTGTTTAGTGCCATAAACATGTTTTTAGACCTTGTTTAGCTCCACAAACATCATTTTAGACCTTGTTTAGCTCCACAAACATCATTTTAGACCTTGTTTAGTGTCACAAACATGATTTTAGACCTTGTTTAGTGTCACAAACATGATTTTAGACCTTGTTTAGTGCCACAAACATGATTTTAGACCTTTTTTAGTGCCACAAACATGTTTTTAGACCTTGTTTAGCTCCACAAACATCATTTTAGAGCTTGTTTAGTGCCACAAACATGATTTTAGACCTTGTTTAGTGCCACAAACATGTTTTTAGACCTTGTTTAGTGTCACAAACATGATTTTAGACCTTGTTTAGTGCCATAAACATGTTTTTAGACCTTGTTTAGTGCCACAAACATGATTTTAGACCTTGTTTAGTGTCACAAACATGTTTTTAGACCTTGTTTAGTGTCACAAACATGTTTTTAGACCTTGTTTAGTGCCATAAACATGTTTTTAGACCTTGTTTAGCTCCACAAACATCATTTTAGAGCTTGTTTAGTGCCACAAACATGATTTTAGACCTTGTTTAGTGTCACAAACATGTTTTTAGACCTTGTTTAGTGCCACAAACATGATTTTAGACCTTGTTTAGTGTCACAAACATGTTTTTAGACCTTGTTTAGTGCCATAAACATGTTTTTAGACCTTGTTTAGCTCCACAAACATCATTTTAGACCTTGTTTAGTGCCACAAACATGATTTTAGACCTTGTTTAGTGCCACAAACATGTTTTTAGACCTTGTTTAGTGTCACAAACATGATTTTAGACCTTGTTTAGTGCCATAAACATGTTTTTAGACCTTGTTTAGTGCCATAAACATGTTTTTAGACCTTGTTTAGTGCCATAAACATGATTTTAGACCTTGTTTAGTGCCACAAACATGATTTTAGACCTTGTTTAGCTCCACAAACATTATTTTAGACCTTGTTTAGTGTCACAAACATGATTTTAGACCTTGTTTAGTGCCACAAACATGATTTTAGACCTTGTTTAGTGTCACAAACATGTTTTTAGACCTTGTTTAGCTCCACAAACATCATTTTAGACCTTGTTTAGTGCCATAAACATGTTTTTAGACCTTGTTTAGCTCCACAAACATCATTTTAGACCTTGTTTAGTGCCACAAACATGATTTTAGACCTTGTTTAGTGCCACAAACATGTTTTTAGACCTTGTTTAGTGCCATAAACATGTTTTTAGACCTTGTTTAGTGTCACAAACATGTTTTTAGAGCTTGTTTAGCTCCACAAACATCATTTTAGACCTTGTTTAGTGCCACAAACATGTTTTTAGACCTTGTTTAGTGCCACAAACATGATTTTAGACCTTGTTTAGTGTCACAAACATGTTTTTAGACCTTGTTTAGCTCCACAAACATCATTTTAGACCTTGTTTAGTGCCACAAACATCATTTTAGACCTTGTTTAGTGCCATAAACATGTTTTTAGACCTTGTTTAGCTCCACAAACATCATTTTAGACCTTGTTTAGCTCCACAAACATCATTTTAGACCTTGTTTAGTGTCACAAACATGATTTTAGACCTTGTTTAGTGCCACAAACATGATTTTAGACCTTTTTTAGTGCCACAAACATGTTTTTAGACCTTGTTTAGCTCCACAAACATCATTTTAGAGCTTGTTTAGTGCCACAAACATGATTTTAGACCTTGTTTAGTGTCACAAACATGTTTTTAGACCTTGTTTAGTGCCACAAACATGATTTTAGACCTTGTTTAGTGTCACAAACATGTTTTTAGACCTTGTTTAGTGCCACAAACATGATTTTAGACCTTGTTTAGTGCCACAAACATGTTTTTAGACCTTGTTTAGTGTCACAAACATGATTTTAGACCTTGTTTAGTGCCATAAACATGTTTTTAGACCTTGTTTAGTGCCACAAACATGATTTTAGACCTTGTTTAGTGTCACAAACATGTTTTTAGACCTTGTTTAGTGTCACAAACATGTTTTTAGACCTTGTTTAGTGCCATAAACATGTTTTTAGACCTTGTTTAGCTCCACAAACATCATTTTAGAGCTTGTTTAGTGCCACAAACATGATTTTAGACCTTGTTTAGTGTCACAAACATGTTTTTAGACCTTGTTTAGTGCCACAAACATGATTTTAGACCTTGTTTAGTGTCACAAACATGTTTTTAGACCTTGTTTAGTGCCATAAACATGTTTTTAGACCTTGTTTAGCTCCACAAACATCATTTTAGACCTTGTTTAGTGCCACAAACATGATTTTAGACCTTGTTTAGTGCCACAAACATGTTTTTAGACCTTGTTTAGTGTCACAAACATGATTTTAGACCTTGTTTAGTGCCATAAACATGTTTTTAGACCTTGTTTAGTGCCATAAACATGTTTTTAGACCTTGTTTAGTGCCATAAACATGATTTTAGACCTTGTTTAGTGCCACAAACATGATTTTAGACCTTGTTTAGCTCCACAAACATCATTTTAGACCTTGTTTAGTGTCACAAACATGATTTTAGACCTTGTTTAGTGCCACAAACATGATTTTAGACCTTGTTTAGTGTCACAAACATGTTTTTAGACCTTGTTTAGCTCCACAAACATCATTTTAGACCTTGTTTAGTGCCATAAACATGTTTTTAGACCTTGTTTAGTGCCACAAACATGATTTTAGACCTTGTTTAGTGCCACAAACATGTTTTTAGACCTTGTTTAGTGCCATAAACATGTTTTTAGACCTTGTTTAGTGTCACAAACATGTTTTTAGAGCTTGTTTAGCTCCACAAACATCATTTTAGACCTTGTTTAGTGCCACAAACATGTTTTTAGACCTTGTTTAGTGTCACAAACATGTTTTTAGACCTTGTTTAGTGCCATAAACATGTTTTTAGACCTTGTTTAGTGTCACAAACATGATTTTAGACCTTGTTTAGTGCCTTTTTTAGTGCCACAAACATGATTTTAGACCTTGTTTAGCTCCACAAACATCATTTTAGATCTTTTTTAGTGGCACAAACATGATTTTAGACCTTGTTTAGTGTCACAAACATGTTTTTAGACCTTGTTTAGCTCCACAAACATCATTTTAGACCTTGTTTAGTGCCATAAACATGTTTTTAGACCTTGTTTAGCTCCACAAACATCATTTTAGACCTTGTTTAGCTCCACAAACATGATTTTAGACCTTGTTTAGTGCCACAAACATGATTTTAGACCTTGTTTAGTGTCACAAACATGTTTTTAGACCTTGTTTAGTGCCACAAACATGTTTTTAGACCTTGTTTAGTGCCATAAACATGTTTTTAGACCTTGTTTAGCTCCACAAACATCATTTTAGACCTTGTTTAGTGCCACAAACATGATTTTAGACCTTGTTTAGTGCCACAAACATGTTTTTAGACCTTGTTTAGTGTCACAAACATGATTTTAGACCTTGTTTAGTGCCATAAACATGTTTTTAGACCTTGTTTAGTGCCATAAACATGTTTTTAGACCTTGTTTAGTGCCATAAACATGATTTTAGACCTTGTTTAGTGCCACAAACATGATTTTAGACCTTGTTTAGCTCCACAAACATCATTTTAGACCTTGTTTAGTGTCACAAACATGATTTTAGACCTTGTTTAGTGCCACAAACATGATTTTAGACCTTGTTTAGTGTCACAAACATGTTTTTAGACCTTGTTTAGCTCCACAAACATCATTTTAGACCTTGTTTAGTGCCATAAACATGTTTTTAGACCTTGTTTAGCTCCACAAACATCATTTTAGACCTTGTTTAGTGCCACAAACATGATTTTAGACCTTGTTTAGTGCCACAAACATGTTTTTAGACCTTGTTTAGTGCCATAAACATGTTTTTAGACCTTGTTTAGTGTCACAAACATGTTTTTAGAGCTTGTTTAGCTCCACAAACATCATTTTAGACCTTGTTTAGTGCCACAAACATGTTTTTAGACCTTGTTTAGTGTCACAAACATGTTTTTAGACCTTGTTTAGTGCCATAAACATGTTTTTAGACCTTGTTTAGTGTCACAAACATGATTTTAGACCTTGTTTAGTGCCTTTTTTAGTGCCACAAACATGATTTTAGACCTTGTTTAGCTCCACAAACATCATTTTAGATCTTGTTTAGTGTCACAAACATGATTTTAGACCTTGTTTAGTGTCACAAACATGTTTTTAGACCTTGTTTAGCTCCACAAACATCATTTTAGACCTTGTTTAGTGCCATAAA
The DNA here is from genome assembly GCF_045791955.1 of Oncorhynchus clarkii lewisi. Lineage (NCBI taxonomy): Eukaryota > Metazoa > Chordata > Actinopteri > Salmoniformes > Salmonidae > Oncorhynchus > Oncorhynchus clarkii. Next base: position 532,790 of record NW_027257942.1, read on the forward strand.
CATGTTTTTAGACCTTGTTTAGCTCCACAAACATCATTTTAGACCTTGTTTAGCTCCACAAACATCATTTTAGATCTTGTTTAGTGTCACAAACATGATTTTAGACCTTGTTTAGTGCCACAAACATGATTTTAGACCTTGTTTAGTGTCACAAACATGTTTTTAGACCTTGTTTAGCTCCACAAACATCATTTTAGACCTTGTTTAGTGCCATAAACATGTTTTTAGACCTTGTTTAGCTCCACAAACATCATTTTAGACCTTGTTTAGTGCCACAAACATGATTTTAGACCTTGTTTAGTGTCACAAACATGTTTTTAGACCTTGTTTAGTGCCATAAACATGTTTTTAGACCTTGTTTAGCTCCACAAACATCATTTTAGACCTTGTTTAGTGCCACAAACATGATTTTAGACCTTGTTTAGTGTCACAAACATGTTTTTAGACCTTGTTTAGTGTCACAAACATGATTTTAGACCTTGTTTAGTGCCATAAACATGTTTTTAGACCTTGTTTAGCTCCACAAACATCATTTTAGACCTTGTTTAGTGCCATAAACATGTTTTTAGACCTTGTTTAGCTCCACAAACATCATTTTAGACCTTGTTTAGCTCCACAAACATCATTTTAGACCTTGTTTAGTGTCACAAACATCATTTTAGACCTTGTTTAGTGTCACAAACATGATTTTAGACCTTGTTTAGTGCCACAAACATGATTTTAGACCTTGTTTAGTGTCACAAACATGTTTTTAGACCTTGTTTAGTGTCACAAACATGTTTTTAGACCTTGTTTAGTGCCATAAACATGTTTTTAGACCTTGTTTAGTGCCATAAACATGATTTTAGACCTTGTTTAGTGCCACAAACATGATTTTAGACATTTTTTAGTGCCACAAACATGTTTTTAGACCTTGTTTAGCTCCACAAACATCATTTTAGAGCTTGTTTAGTGCCACAAACATGATTTTAGACCTTGTTTAGTGTCACAAACATGTTTTTAGACCTTGTTTAGTGCCATAAACATGTTTTTAGACCTTGTTTAGCTCCACAAACATCATTTTAGACCTTGTTTAGTGCCACAAACATGATTTTAGACCTTGTTTAGTGTCACAAACATGTTTTTAGACCTTGTTTAGTGCCATAAACATGTTTTTAGACCTTGTTTAGCTCCACAAACATCATTTTAGACCTTGTTTAGTGCCACAAACATGTTTTTAGACCTTGTTTAGTGCCATAAACATGTTTTTAGACCTTGTTTAGCTCCACAAACATCATTTTAGACCTTGTTTAGTGCCACAAACATGATTTTAGACCTTGTTTAGTGTCACAAACATGTTTTTAGAGCTTGTTTAGCTCCACAAACATCATTTTAGACCTTGTTTAGTGCCACAAACAAGTTTTTAGACCTTGTTTAGTGCCACAAACATGATTTTAGACCTTGTTTAGTGTCACAAACATGTTTTTAGACCTTGTTTAGCTCCACAAACATGATTTTAGACCTTGTTTAGTGCCACAAACATGATTTTAGACCTTGTTTAGTGTCACAAACATGTTTTTAGACCTTGTTTAGCTCCACAAACATCATTTTAGACCTTGTTTAGTGCCATAAACATGTTTTTAGACCTTGTTTAGCTCCACAAACATCATTTTAGACCTTGTTTAGTGCCACAAACATGATTTTAGACCTTGTTTAGTGCCATAAACATGTTTTTAGACCTTGTTTAGCTCCACAAACATCATTTTAGACCTTGTTTAGTGCCACAAACATGATTTTAGACCTTGTTTAGTGTCACAAACATGTTTTTAGAGCTTGTTTAGCTCCACAAACATCATTTTAGACCTTGTTTAGTGCCACAAACAAGTTTTTAGACCTTGTTTAGTGCCACAAACATGATTTTAGACCTTGTTTAGTGTCACAAACATGTTTTTAGACCTTGTTTAGCTCCACAAACATGATTTTAGACCTTGTTTAGTGCCACAAACATGATTTTAGACCTTGTTTAGTGTCACAAACATGTTTTTAGACCTTGTTTAGCTCCACAAACATCATTTTAGACCTTGTTTAGTGCCATAAACATGTTTTTAGACCTTGTTTAGCTCCACAAACATCATTTTAGACCTTGTTTAGTGCCACAAACATGATTTTAGACCTTGTTTAGTGCCACAAACATGATTTTAGACCTTTTTTAGTGCCACAAACATGATTTTAGACCTTGTTTAGCTCCACAAACATCATTTTAGATCTTGTTTAGTGCCACAAACATGATTTTAGACCTTGTTTAGTGTCACAAACATGTTTTTAGACCTTGTTTAGCTCCACAAACATCATTTTAGACCTTGTTTAGTGCCATAAACATGTTTTTAGACCTTGTTTAGCTCCACAAACATCATTTTAGACCTTGTTTAGCTCCACAAACATCATTTTAGATCTTGTTTAGTGCCACAAACATGATTTTAGACCTTGTTTAGTGTCACAAACATGTTTTTAGACCTTGTTTAGCTCCACAAACATCATTTTAGACCTTGTTTAGTGCCATAAACATGTTTTTAGACCTTGTTTAGCTCCACAAACATCATTTTAGACCTTGTTTAGCTCCACAAACATCATTTTAGATCTTGTTTAGTGTCACAAACATGATTTTAGACCTTGTTTAGTGCCACAAACATGATTTTAGACCTTGTTTAGTGTCACAAACATGTTTTTAGACCTTGTTTAGCTCCACAAACATCATTTTAGACCTTGTTTAGTGCCACAAACATGATTTTAGACCTTGTTTAGTGTCACAAACATGTTTTTAGACCTTGTTTAGTGTCACAAACATGATTTTAGACCTTGTTTAGTGCCATAAACATGTTTTTAGACCTTGTTTAGTGTCACAAACATGTTTTTAGAGCTTGTTTAGCTCCACAAACATCATTTTAGACCTTGTTTAGTGCCACAAACATGTTTTTAGACCTTGTTTAGTGCCACAAACATGATTTTAGACCTTGTTTAGTGCCACAAACATGATTTTAGACCTTGTTTAGTGTCACAAACATGTTTTTAGACCTTGTTTAGCTCCACAAACATCATTTTAGACCTTGTTTAGTGCCACAAACATCATTTTAGACCTTGTTTAGTGCCATAAACATGTTTTTAGACCTTGTTTAGCTCCACAAACATCATTTTAGACCTTGTTTAGTGCCACAAACATGATTTTAGACCTTGTTTAGTGCCATAAACATGTTTTTAGACCTTGTTTAGCTCCACAAACATCATTTTAGACCTTGTTTAGTGCCACAAACATGATTTTAGACCTTGTTTAGTGCCATAAACATGATTTTAGACCTTGTTTAGTGCCACAAACATGATTTTAGACCTTTTTTAGTGCCACAAACATGTTTTTAGACCTTGTTTAGTGCCATAAACATGTTTTTAGACCTTGTTTAGCTCCACAAACATCATTTTAGAGCTTGTTTAGTGTCACAAACATGATTTTAGACCTTGTTTAGTGTCACAAACATGATTTTAGACCTTGTTTAGTGCCACAAACATGATTTTAGACCTTTTTTAGTGCCAAAAACATGTTTTTAGACCTTGTTTAGCTCCACAAACATCATTTTAGAGCTTGTTTAGTGTCACAAACATGTTTTTAGACCTTGTTTATTGCCATAAACATGTTTTTAGACCTTGTTTAGCTCCACAAACATCATTTTAGACCTTGTTTAGTGCCACAAACATGATTTTAGACCTTGTTTAGTGCCATAAACATGATTTTAGACCTTGTTTAGTGCCACAAACATGATTTTAGACCTTTTTTAGTGCCACAAACATGTTTTTAGACCTTGTTTAGCTCCACAAACATCATTTTAGAGCTTGTTTAGTGTCACAAACATGTTTTTAGACCTTGTTTAGTGCCACAAACATGATTTTAGACCTTGTTTAGTGTCACAAACATGTTTTTAGACCTTGTTTAGTGTCACAAACATGTTTTTAGACCTTGTTTAGTGCCATAAACATGTTTTTAGACCTTGTTTAGCTCCACAAACATCATTTTAGAGCTTGTTTAGTGCCACAAACATGATTTTAGACCTTGTTTAGTGTCACAAACATGTTTTTAGACCTTGTTTAGTGCCACAAACATGATTTTAGACCTTGTTTAGTGTCACAAACATGTTTTTAGACCTTGTTTAGTGCCATAAACATGTTTTTAGACCTTGTTTAGCTCCACAAACATCATTTTAGACCTTGTTTAGTGCCACAAACATGATTTTAGACCTTGTTTAGTGCCACAAACATGTTTTTAGACCTTGTTTAGTGTCACAAACATGATTTTAGACCTTGTTTAGTGCCATAAACATGTTTTTAGACCTTGTTTAGTGCCATAAACATGTTTTTAGACCTTGTTTAGTGCCATAAACATGATTTTAGACCTTGTTTAGTGCCACAAACATGATTTTAGACCTTGTTTAGCTCCACAAACATCATTTTAGACCTTGTTTAGTGTCACAAACATGATTTTAGACCTTGTTTAGTGCCACAAACATGATTTTAGACCTTGTTTAGTGTCACAAACATGTTTTTAGACCTTGTTTAGCTCCACAAACATGATTTTAGACCTTGTTTAGCTCCACAAACATCATTTTAGACCTTGTTTAGTGTCACAAACATGTTTTTAGAGCTTGTTTAGCTCCACAAACATCATTTTAGACCTTGTTTAGTGCCACAAACATGTTTTTAGACCTTGTTTAGTGTCACAAACATGTTTTTAGACCTTGTTTAGTGCCATAAACATGTTTTTAGACCTTGTTTAGTGTCACAAACATGATTTTAGACCTTGTTTAGTGCCTTTTTTAGTGCCACAAACATGATTTTAGACCTTGTTTAGCTCCACAAACATCATTTTAGATCTTGTTTAGTGTCACAAACATGATTTTAGACCTTGTTTAGTGTCACAAACATGTTTTTAGACCTTGTTTAGCTCCACAAACATCATTTTAGACCTTGTTTAGTGCCATAAACATGTTTTTAGACCTTGTTTAGCTCCACAAACATCATTTTAGACCTTGTTTAGTGCCACAAGCATGATTTTAGACCTTGTTTAGTGTCACAAACATGTTTTTAGACCTTGTTTAGTGCCATAAACATGTTTTTAGACCTTGTTTAGCTCCACAAACATCATTTTAGACCTTGTTTAGTGCCACAAACATGATTTTAGACCTTGTTTAGTGCCACAAACATGTTTTTAGACCTTGTTTAGTGTCACAAACATGATTTTAGACCTTGTTTAGTGCCATAAACATGTTTTTAGACCTTGTTTAGTGCCATAAACATGTTTTTAGACCTTGTTTAGTGCCATAAACATGATTTTAGACCTTGTTTAGTGCCACAAACATGATTTTAGACCTTGTTTAGCTCCACAAACATCATTTTAGACCTTGTTTAGTGTCACAAACATGATTTTAGACCTTGTTTAGTGCCACAAACATGATTTTAGACCTTGTTTAGTGTCACAAACATGTTTTTAGACCTTGTTTAGCTCCACAAACATCATTTTAGACCTTGTTTAGTGCCATAAACATGTTTTTAGACCTTGTTTAGCTCCACAAACATCATTTTAGACCTTGTTTAGTGCCACAAACATGATTTTAGACCTTTTTTAGTGCCACAAACATGTTTTTAGACCTTGTTTAGTGCCATAAACATGTTTTTAGACCTTGTTTAGTGTCACAAACATGTTTTTAGAGCTTGTTTAGCTCCACAAACATCATTTTAGACCTTGTTTAGTGCCACAAACATGTTTTTAGACCTTGTTTAGTGTCACAAACATGTTTTTAGACCTTGTTTAGTGCCATAAACATGTTTTTAGACCTTGTTTAGTGTCACAAACATGATTTTAGACCTTGTTTAGTGCCTTTTTTAGTGCCACAAACATGATTTTAGACCTTGTTTAGCTCCACAAACATCATTTTAGATCTTGTTTAGTGTCACAAACATGATTTTAGACCTTGTTTAGTGTCACAAACATGTTTTTAGACCTTGTTTAGCTCCACAAACATCATTTTAGACCTTGTTTAGTGCCATAAACATGTTTTTAGACCTTGTTTAGCTCCACAAACATCATTTTAGACCTTGTTTAGCTCCACAAACATCATTTTAGATCTTGTTTAGTGTCACAAACATGATTTTAGACCTTGTTTAGTGCCACAAACATGATTTTAGACCTTGTTTAGTGTCACAAACATGTTTTTAGACCTTGTTTAGCTCCACAAACATCATTTTAGACCTTGTTTAGTGCCATAAACATGTTTTTAGACCTTGTTTAGCTCCACAAACATCATTTTAGACCTTGTTTAGTGCCACAAACATGATTTTAGACCTTGTTTAGTGTCACAAACATGTTTTTAGACCTTGTTTAGTGCCATAAACATGTTTTTAGACCTTGTTTAGCTCCACAAACATCATTTTAGACCTTGTTTAGTGCCACAAACATGATTTTAGACCTTGTTTAGTGTCACAAACATGTTTTTAGACCTTGTTTAGTGTCACAAACATGATTTTAGACCTTGTTTAGTGCCATAAACATGTTTTTAGACCTTGTTTAGCTCCACAAACATCATTTTAGACCTTGTTTAGTGCCATAAACATGTTTTTAGACCTTGTTTAGCTCCACAAACATCATTTTAGACCTTGTTTAGCTCCACAAACATCATTTTAGACCTTGTTTAGTGTCACAAACATCATTTTAGACCTTGTTTAGTGTCACAAACATGATTTTAGACCTTGTTTAGTGTCACAAACATGTTTTTAGACCTTGTTTAGTGCCACAAACATGATTTTAGACCTTGTTTAGTGTCACAAACATGTTTTTAGACCTTGTTTAGTGCCATAAACATGTTTTTAGACCTTGTTTAGCTCCACAAACATCATTTTAGACCTTGTTTAGTGCCACAAACATGATTTTAGACCTTGTTTAGTGCCATAAACATGTTTTTAGACCTTGTTTAGCTCCACAAACATCATTTTAGACCTTGTTTAGTGCCACAAACATGATTTTAGACCTTGTTTAGTGTCACAAACATGTTTTTAGACCTTGTTTAGTGCCACAAACATGATTTTAGACCTTGTTTAGTGTCACAAACATGTTTTTAGACCTTGTTTAGTGCCATAAACATGTTTTTAGACCTTGTTTAGCTCCACAAACATCATTTTAGACCTTGTTTAGTGCCACAAACATGATTTTAGACCTTGTTTAGTGCCACAAACATGTTTTTAGACCTTGTTTAGTGTCACAAACATGATTTTAGACCTTGTTTAGTGCCATAAACATGTTTTTAGACCTTGTTTAGTGTCACAAACATGTTTTTAGAGCTTGTTTAGCTCCACAAACATCATTTTAGACCTTGTTTAGTGCCACAAACATGATTTTAGACCTTGTTTAGTGCCACAAACATGATTTTAGACCTTGTTTAGTGTCACAAACATGTTTTTAGACCTTGTTTAGTGCCATAAACATGATTTTAGACCTTGTTTAGTGCCACAAACATGATTTTAGACCTTGTTTAGCTCCACAAACATCATTTTAGACCTTGTTTAGTGTCACAAACATGATTTTAGACCTTGTTAAGTGCCACAAACATGATTTTAGACCTTGTTTAGTGTCACAAACATGTTTTTAGACCTTGTTTAGCTCCACAAACATCATTTTAGACCTTGTTTAGTGCCACAAACATGATTTTAGACCTTGTTTAGTGTCACAAACATGTTTTTAGACCTTGTTTAGTGTCACAAACATGTTTTTAGACCTTGTTTAGTGCCATAAACATGTTTTTAGACCTTGTTTAGCTCCACAAACATCATTTTAGAGCTTGTTTAGTGCCACAAACATGATTTTAGACCTTGTTTAGTGTCACAAACATGTTTTTAGACCTTGTTTAGTGCCACAAACATGATTTTAGACCTTGTTTAGTGTCACAAACATGTTTTTAGACCTTGTTTAGTGCCATAAACATGTTTTTAGACCTTGTTTAGCTCCACAAACATCATTTTAGACCTTGTTTAGTGCCACAAACATGATTTTAGACCTTGTTTAGTGCCACAAACATGTTTTTAGACCTTGTTTAGTGTCACAAACATGATTTTAGACCTTGTTTAGTGCCATAAACATGTTTTTAGACCTTGTTTAGTGCCATAAACATGTTTTTAGACCTTGTTTAGTGCCATAAACATGATTTTAGACCTTGTTTAGTGCCACAAACATGATTTTAGACCTTGTTTAGCTCCACAAACATCATTTTAGACCTTGTTTAGTGTCACAAACATGATTTTAGACCTTGTTTAGTGCCACAAACATGATTTTAGACCTTGTTTAGTGTCACAAACATGTTTTTAGACCTTGTTTAGCTCCACAAACATGATTTTAGACCTTGTTTAGCTCCACAAACATCATTTTAGACCTTGTTTAGTGTCACAAACATGTTTTTAGAGCTTGTTTAGCTCCACAAACATCATTTTAGACCTTGTTTAGTGCCACAAACATGTTTTTAGACCTTGTTTAGTGTCACAAACATGTTTTTAGACCTTGTTTAGTGCCATAAACATGTTTTTAGACCTTGTTTAGTGTCACAAACATGATTTTAGACCTTGTTTAGTGCCTTTTTTAGTGCCACAAACATGATTTTAGACCTTGTTTAGCTCCACAAACATCATTTTAGATCTTGTTTAGTGTCACAAACATGATTTTAGACCTTGTTTAGTGTCACAAACATGTTTTTAGACCTTGTTTAGTGTCACAAACATGTTTTTAGACCTTGTTTAGCTCCACAAACATCATTTTAGACCTTGTTTAGTGCCACAAACATGATTTTAGACCTTGTTTAGTGTCACAAACATGTTTTTAGACCTTGTTTAGTGTCACAAACATGTTTTTAGACCTTGTTTAGTGCCATAAACATGTTTTTAGACCTTGTTTAGCTCCACAAACATCATTTTAGAGCTTGTTTAGTGCCACAAACATGATTTTAGACCTTGTTTAGTGTCACAAACATGTTTTTAGACCTTGTTTAGTGCCACAAACATGATTTTAGACCTTGTTTAGTGTCACAAACATGTTTTTAGACCTTGTTTAGTGCCATAAACATGTTTTTAGACCTTGTTTAGCTCCACAAACATCATTTTAGACCTTGTTTAGTGCCACAAACATGATTTTAGACCTTGTTTAGTGCCACAAACATGTTTTTAGACCATGTTTAGTGTCACAAACATGATTTTAGACCTTGTTTAGTGCCATAAACATGTTTTTAGACCTTGTTTAGTGCCATAAACATGTTTTTAGACCTTGTTTAGTGCCATAAACATGATTTTAGACCTTGTTTAGTGCCACAAACATGATTTTAGACCTTGTTTAGCTCCACAAACATCATTTTAGACCTTGTTTAGTGTCACAAACATGATTTTAGACCTTGTTTAGTGCCACAAACATGATTTTAGACCTTGTTTAGTGTCACAAACATGTTTTTAGACCTTGTTTAGCTCCACAAACATGATTTTAGACCTTGTTTAGCTCCACAAACATCATTTTAGACCTTGTTTAGTGTCACAAACATGTTTTTAGAGCTTGTTTAGCTCCACAAACATCATTTTAGACCTTGTTTAGTGCCACAAACATGTTTTTAGACCTTGTTTAGTGTCACAAACATGTTTTTAGACCTTGTTTAGTGCCATAAACATGTTTTTAGACCTTGTTTAGTGTCACAAACATGATTTTAGACCTTGTTTAGTGCCTTTTTTAGTGCCACAAACATGATTTTAGACCTTGTTTAGCTCCACAAACATCATTTTAGATCTTGTTTAGTGTCACAAACATGATTTTAGACCTTGTTTAGTGTCACAAACATGTTTTTAGACCTTGTTTAGCTCCACAAACATCATTTTAGACCTTGTTTAGTGCCATAAACATGTTTTTAGACCTTGTTTAGCTCCACAAACATCATTTTAGACCTTGTTTAGTGCCACAAGCATGATTTTAGACCTTGTTTAGTGTCACAAACATGTTTTTAGACCTTGTTTAGTGCCATAAACATGTTTTTAGACCTTGTTTAGCTCCACAAACATCATTTTAGACCTTGTTTAGTGCCACAAACATGATTTTAGACCTTGTTTAGTGCCACAAACATGTTTTTAGACCTTGTTTAGTGTCACAAACATGATTTTAGACCTTGTTTAGTGCCATAAACATGTTTTTAGACCTTGTTTAGTGCCATAAACATGTTTTTAGACCTTGTTTAGTGCCATAAACATGATTTTAGACCTTGTTTAGTGCCACAAACATGATTTTAGACCTTGTTTAGCTCCACAAACATCATTTTAGACCTTGTTTAGTGTCACAAACATGATTTTAGACCTTGTTTAGTGCCACAAACATGATTTTAGACCTTGTTTAGTGTCACAAACATGTTTTTAGACCTTGTTTAGCTCCACAAACATCATTTTAGACCTTGTTTAGTGCCATAAACATGTTTTTAGACCTTGTTTAGCTCCACAAACATCATTTTAGACCTTGTTTAGTGCCACAAACATGATTTTAGACCTTGTTTAGTGCCACAAACATGTTTTTAGACCTTGTTTAGTGCCATAAACATGTTTTTAGACCTTGTTTAGTGTCACAAACATGTTTTTAGAGCTTGTTTAGCTCCACAAACATCATTTTAGACCTTGTTTAGTGCCACAAACATGTTTTTAGACCTTGTTTAGTGTCACAAACATGTTTTTAGACCTTGTTTAGTGCCATAAACATGTTTTTAGACCTTGTTTAGTGTCACAAACATGATTTTAGACCTTGTTTAGTGCCTTTTTTAGTGCCACAAACATGATTTTAGACCTTGTTTAGCTCCACAAACATCATTTTAGATCTTGTTTAGTGTCACAAACATGATTTTAGACCTTGTTTAGTGTCACAAACATGTTTTTAGACCTTGTTTAGCTCCACAAACATCATTTTAGACCTTGTTTAGTGCCATAAACATGTTTTTAGACCTTGTTTAGCTCCACAAACATCATTTTAGACCTTGTTTAGCTCCACAAACATCATTTTAGATCTTGTTTAGTGTCACAAACATGATTTTAGACCTTGTTTAGTGCCACAAACATGATTTTAGACCTTGTTTAGTGTCACAAACATGTTTTTAGACCTTGTTTAGCTCCACAAACATCATTTTAGACCTTGTTTAGTGCCATAAACATGTTTTTAGACCTTGTTTAGCTCCACAAACATCATTTTAGACCTTGTTTAGTGCCACAAACATGATTTTAGACCTTGTTTAGTGTCACAAACATGTTTTTAGACCTTGTTTAGTGCCATAAACATGTTTTTAGACCTTGTTTAGCTCCACAAACATCATTTTAGACCTTGTTTAGTGCCACAAACATGATTTTAGACCTTGTTTAGTGTCACAAACATGTTTTTAGACCTTGTTTAGTGTCACAAACATGATTTTAGACCTTGTTTAGTGCCATAAACATGTTTTTAGACCTTGTTTAGCTCCACAAACATCATTTTAGACCTTGTTTAGTGCCATAAACATGTTTTTAGACCTTGTTTAGCTCCACAAACATCATTTTAGACCTTGTTTAGCTCCACAAACATCATTTTAGACCTTGTTTAGCTCCACAAACATCATTTTAGACCTTGTTTAGTGTCACAAACATGATTTTAGACCTTGTTTAGTGTCACAAACATGTTTTTAGACCTTGTTTAGTGCCACAAACATGATTTTAGACCTTGTTTAGTGTCACAAACATGTTTTTAGACCTTGTTTAGTGCCATAAACATGTTTTTAGACCTTGTTTAGCTCCACAAACATCATTTTAGACCTTGTTTAGTGCCACAAACATGATTTTAGACCTTGTTTAGTGCCATAAACATGTTTTTAGACCTTGTTTAGCTCCACAAACATCATTTTAGACCTTGTTTAGTGCCACAAACATGATTTTAGACCTTGTTTAGTGTCACAAACATGTTTTTAGACCTTGTTTAGTGCCACAAACATGATTTTAGACCTTGTTTAGTGTCACAAACATGTTTTTAGACCTTGTTTAGTGCCATAAACATGTTTTTAGACCTTGTTTAGCTCCACAAACATCATTTTAGACCTTGTTTAGTGCCACAAACATGATTTTAGACCTTGTTTAGTGCCACAAACATGTTTTTAGACCTTGTTTAGTGTCACAAACATGATTTTAGACCTTGTTTAGTGCCATAAACATGTTTTTAGACCTTGTTTAGTGTCACAAACATGTTTTTAGAGCTTGTTTAGCTCCACAAACATCATTTTAGACCTTGTTTAGTGCCACAAACATGATTTTAGACCTTGTTTAGTGCCACAAACATGATTTTAGACCTTGTTTAGTGTCACAAACATGTTTTTAGACCTTGTTTAGTGCCATAAACATGATTTTAGACCTTGTTTAGTGCCACAAACATGATTTTAGACCTTGTTTAGCTCCACAAACATCATTTTAGACCTTGTTTAGTGTCACAAACATGATTTTAGACCTTGTTAAGTGCCACAAACATGATTTTAGACCTTGTTTAGTGTCACAAACATGTTTTTAGACCTTGTTTAGCTCCACAAACATCATTTTAGACCTTGTTTAGTGCCACAAACATGATTTTAGACCTTGTTTAGTGTCACAAACATGTTTTTAGACCTTGTTTAGTGTCACAAACATGATTTTAGACCTTGTTTAGTGCCATAAACATGTTTTTAGACCTTGTTTAGCTCCACAAACATCATTTTAGACCTTGTTTAGTGCCATAAACATGTTTTTAGACCTTGTTTAGCTCCACAAACATCATTTTAGACCTTGTTTAGCTCCACAAACATCATTTTAGACCTTGTTTAGTGTCACAAACATCATTTTAGACCTTGTTTAGTGTCACAAACATGATTTTAGACCTTGTTTAGTGTCACACACATGTTTTTAGACCTTGTTTAGTGCCACAAACATGATTTTAGACCTTGTTTAGTGTCACAAACATGTTTTTAGACCTTGTTTAGTGCCATAAACATGTTTTTAGACCTTGTTTAGCTCCACAAACATCATTTTAGACCTTGTTTAGTGCCACAAACATGATTTTAGACCTTGTTTAGTGCCATAAACATGTTTTTAGACCTTGTTTAGCTCCACAAACATCATTTTAGACCTTGTTTAGTGCCACAAACATGATTTTAGACCTTGTTTAGTGTCACAAACATGTTTTTAGACCTTGTTTAGTGCCACAAACATGATTTTAGACCTTGTTTAGTGTCACAAACATGTTTTTAGACCTTGTTTAGTGCCATAAACATGTTTTTAGACCTTGTTTAGCTCCACAAACATCATTTTAGACCTTGTTTAGTGCCACAAACATGATTTTAGACCTTGTTTAGTGCCACAAACATGTTTTTAGACCTTGTTTAGTGTCACAAACATGATTTTAGACCTTGTTTAGTGCCATAAACATGTTTTTAGACCTTGTTTAGTGTCACAAACATGTTTTTAGAGCTTGTTTAGCTCCACAAACATCATTTTAGACCTTGTTTAGTGCCACAAACATGATTTTAGACCTTGTTTAGTGCCACAAACATGATTTTAGACCTTGTTTAGTGTCACAAACATGTTTTTAGACCTTGTTTAGTGCCATAAACATGATTTTAGACCTTGTTTAGTGCCACAAACATGATTTTAGACCTTGTTTAGCTCCACAAACATCATTTTAGACCTTGTTTAGTGTCACAAACATGATTTTAGACCTTGTTAAGTGCCACAAACATGATTTTAGACCTTGTTTAGTGTCACAAACATGTTTTTAGACCTTGTTTAGCTCCACAAACATCATTTTAGACCTTGTTTAGTGCCATAAACATGTTTTTAGACCTTGTTTAGCTCCACAAACATCATTTTAGACCTTGTTTAGTGCCATAAACATGTTTTTAGACCTTGTTTAGCTCCACAAACATCATTTTAGACCTTGTTTAGTGCCACAAACATGATTTTAGACCTTGTTTAGTGCCACAAACATGTTTTTAGACCTTGTTTAGTGCCATAAACATGTTTTTAGACCTTGTTTAGTGTCACAAACATGTTTTTAGAGCTTGTTTAGCTCCACAAACATCATTTTAGACCTTGTTTAGTGCCACAAACATGTTTTTAGACCTTGTTTAGTGTCACAAACATGTTTTTAGACCTTGTTTAGTGCCATAAACATGTTTTTAGACCTTGTTTAGTGTCACAAACATGATTTTAGACCTTGTTTAGTGCCTTTTTTAGTGCCACAAACATGATTTTAGACCTTGTTTAGCTCCACAAACATCATTTTAGATCTTGTTTAGTGTCACAAACATGATTTTAGACCTTGTTTAGTGTCACAAACATGTTTTTAGACCTTGTTTAGCTCCACAAACATCATTTTAGACCTTGTTTAGTGCCATAAACATGTTTTTAGACCTTGTTTAGCTCCACAAACATCATTTTAGACCTTGTTTAGCTCCACAAACATCATTTTAGATCTTGTTTAGTGTCACAAACATGATTTTAGACCTTGTTTAGTGCCACAAACATGATTTTAGACCTTGTTTAGTGTCACAAACATGTTTTTAGACCTTGTTTAGCTCCACAAACATCATTTTAGACCTTGTTTAGTGCCATAAACATGTTTTTAGACCTTGTTTAGCTCCACAAACATCATTTTAGACCTTGTTTAGTGCCACAAACATGATTTTAGACCTTGTTTAGTGTCACAAACATGTTTTTAGACCTTGTTTAGTGCCATAAACATGTTTTTAGACCTTGTTTAGCTCCACAAACATCATTTTAGACCTTGTTTAGTGCCACAAACATGATTTTAGACCTTGTTTAGTGTCACAAACATGTTTTTAGACCTTGTTTAGTGTCACAAACATGATTTTAGACCTTGTTTAGTGCCATAAACATGATTTTAGACCTTGTTTAGCTCCACAAACATCATTTTAGACCTTGTTTAGTGCCATAAACATGTTTTTAGACCTTGTTTAGCTCCACAAACATCATTTTAGACCTTGTTTAGCTCCACAAACATCATTTTAGACCTTGTTTAGTGTCACAAACATCATTTTAGACCTTGTTTAGTGTCACAAACATGATTTTAGACCTTGTTTAGTGTCACAAACATGATTTTAGACCTTGTTTAGTGCCACAAACATGATTTTAGACCTTGTTTAGTGTCACAAACATGTTTTTAGACCTTGTTTAGTGCCATAAACATGTTTTTAGACCTTGTTTAGCTCCACAAACATCATTTTAGACCTTGTTTAGTGCCACAAACATGATTTTAGACCTTGTTTAGTGCCATAAACATGTTTTTAGACCTTGTTTAGCTCCACAAACATCATTTTAGACCTTGTTTAGTGCCACAAACATGATTTTAGACCTTGTTTAGTGTCACAAACATGTTTTTAGACCTTGTTTAGTGCCACAAACATGATTTTAGACCTTGTTTAGTGTCACAAACATGTTTTTAGACCTTGTTTAGTGCCATAAACATGTTTTTAGACCTTGTTTAGCTCCACAAACATCATTTTAGACCTTGTTTAGTGCCACAAACATGATTTTAGACCTTGTTTAGTGCCACAAACATGTTTTTAGACCTTGTTTAGTGTCACAAACATGATTTTAGACCTTGTTTAGTGCCATAAACATGTTTTTAGACCTTGTTTAGTGTCACAAACATGTTTTTAGAGCTTGTTTAGCTCCACAAACATCATTTTAGACCTTGTTTAGTGCCACAAACATGATTTTAGACCTTGTTTAGTGCCACAAACATGATTTTAGACCTTGTTTAGTGTCACAAACATGTTTTTAGACCTTGTTTAGTGCCATAAACATGATTTTAGACCTTGTTTAGTGCCACAAACATGATTTTAGACCTTGTTTAGCTCCACAAACATCATTTTAGACCTTGTTTAGTGTCACAAACATGATTTTAGACCTTGTTTAGTGCCACAAACATGATTTTAGACCTTGTTTAGTGTCACAAACATGTTTTTAGACCTTGTTTAGCTCCACAAACATCATTTTAGACCTTGTTTAGTGCCACAAACATGATTTTAGACCTTGTTTAGTGTCACAAACATGTTTTTAGACCTTGTTTAGTGTCACAAACATGATTTTAGACCTTGTTTAGTGCCATAAACATGTTTTTAGACCTTGTTTAGCTCCACAAACATCATTTTAGACCTTGTTTAGTGCCATAAACATGTTTTTAGACCTTGTTTAGCTCCACAAACATCATTTTAGACCTTGTTTAGCTCCACAAACATCATTTTAGACCTTGTTTAGTGTCACAAACATCATTTTAGACCTTGTTTAGTGTCACAAACATGATTTTAGACCTTGTTTAGTGTCACAAACATGTTTTTAGACCTTGTTTAGTGCCACAAACATGATTTTAGACCTTGTTTAGTGTCACAAACATGTTTTTAGACCTTGTTTAGTGCCATAAACATGTTTTTAGACCTTGTTTAGCTCCACAAACATCATTTTAGACCTTGTTTAGTGCCACAAACATGATTTTAGACCTTGTTTAGTGCCATAAACATGTTTTTAGACCTTGTTTAGCTCCACAAACATCATTTTAGACCTTGTTTAGTGCCACAAACATGATTTTAGACCTTGTTTAGTGTCACAAACATGTTTTTAGACCTTGTTTAGTGCCACAAACATGATTTTAGACCTTGTTTAGTGTCACAAACATGTTTTTAGACCTTGTTTAGTGCCATAAACATGTTTTTAGACCTTGTTTAGCTCCACAAACATCATTTTAGACCTTGTTTAGTGCCACAAACATGATTTTAGACCTTGTTTAGTGCCACAAACATGTTTTTAGACCTTGTTTAGTGTCACAAACATGATTTTAGACCTTGTTTAGTGCCATAAACATGTTTTTAGACCTTGTTTAGTGTCACAAACATGTTTTTAGAGCTTGTTTAGCTCCACAAACATCATTTTAGACCTTGTTTAGTGCCACAAACATGATTTTAGACCTTGTTTAGTGCCACAAACATGATTTTAGACCTTGTTTAGTGTCACAAACATGTTTTTAGACCTTGTTTAGTGCCATAAACATGATTTTAGACCTTGTTTAGTGCCACAAACATGATTTTAGACCTTGTTTAGCTCCACAAACATCATTTTAGACCTTGTTTAGTGTCACAAACATGATTTTAGACCTTGTTTAGTGCCACAAACATGATTTTAGACCTTGTTTAGTGTCACAAACATGTTTTTAGACCTTGTTTAGCTCCACAAACATCATTTTAGACCTTGTTTAGTGCCACAAACATGATTTTAGACCTTGTTTAGTGTCACAAACATGTTTTTAGACCTTGTTTAGTGTCACAAACATGATTTTAGACCTTGTTTAGTGCCACAAACATGTTTTTAGACCTTGTTTAGCTCCACAAACATCATTTTAGACCTTGTTTAGTGCCATAAACATGTTTTTAGACCTTGTTTAGCTCCACAAACATCATTTTAGACCTTGTTTAGCTCCACAAACATCATTTTAGACCTTGTTTAGTGTCACAAACATCATTTTAGACCTTGTTTAGTGTCACAAACATGATTTTAGACCTTGTTTAGTGCCACAAACATGTTTTTAGACCTTGTTTAGTGCCACAAACATGATTTTAGACCTTGTTTAGTGCCACAAACATCATTTTAGACCTTGTTTAGTGCCATAAACATGTTTTTAGACCTTGTTTAGCTCCACAAACATCATTTTAGACCTTGTTTAGTGCCACAAACATGATTTTAGACCTTGTTTAGTGCCACAAACATGTTTTTAGACCTTGTTTAGTCCACAAACATCATTTTAGACCTTGTTTAGTGCCACAAACATGATTTTAGACCTTGTTTAGTGTCACAAACATGTTTTTAGACCTTGTTTAGTGCCACAAACATGATTTTAGACCTTGTTTAGTGTCACAAACATGTTTTTAGACCTTGTTTAGTGCCATAAACATGTTTTTAGACCTTGTTTAGCTCCACAAACATCATTTTAGACCTTGTTTAGTGCCACAAACATGATTTTAGACCTTGTTTAGTGCCACAAACATGTTTTTAGACCTTGTTTAGTGTCACAAACATGATTTTAGACCTTGTTTAGTGCCATAAACATGTTTTTAGACCTTGTTTAGTGTCACAAACATGTTTTTAGAGCTTGTTTAGCTCCACAAACATCATTTTAGACCTTGTTTAGTGCCACAAACATGATTTTAGACCTTGTTTAGTGCCACAAACATCATTTTAGACCTTGTTTAGTGTCACAAACATGTTTTTAGACCTTGTTTAGTGCCACAAACATGATTTTAGACCTTGTTTAGTGCCACAAACATGATTTTAGACCTTGTTTAGTGCCACAAACATCATTTTAGACCTTGTTTAGTGTCACAAACATGATTTTAGACCTTGTTTAGTGCCACAAACATGATTTTAGACCTTGTTTAGTGTCACAAACATGTTTTTAGACCTTGTTTAGCTCCACAAACATCATTTTAGACCTTGTTTAGTGCCATAAACATGTTTTTAGACCTTGTTTAGCTCCACAAACATCATTTTAGACCTTGTTTAGTGCCACAAACATGATTTTAGACCTTGTTTAGTGCCACAAACATGTTTTTAGACCTTGTTTAGTGCCATAAACATGTTTTTAGAGCTTGTTTGCTCCACAAACATCATTTTAGACCTTGTTTAGTGCCACAAACATGATTTTAGACCTTGTTTAGTGCCACAAACATGTTTTTAGACCTTGTTTAGCTCCACAAACATCATTTTAGACCTTGTTTAGTGTCACAAACATGTTTTTAGACCTTGTTTAGTGTCACAAACATGATTTTAGACCTTGTTTAGTGCCATAAACATGTTTTTAGACCTTGTTTAGCTCCACAAACATCATTTTAGACCTTGTTTAGTCCACAAACATGTTTTTAGACCTTGTTTAGTCCACAAACATCATTTTAGACCTTGTTTAGTGTCACAAACATCATTTTAGACCTTGTTTAGTGCCACAAACATGTTTTTAGACCTTGTTTAGCTCCACAAACATCATTTTAGACCTTGTTTAGCTCCACAAACATCATTTTAGACCTTGTTTAGTGTCACAAACATCATTTTAGACCTTGTTTAGTGTCACAAACATGTTTTTAGACCTTGTTTAGTGGCACAAACATGATTTTAGACCTTGTTTAGTGCCACAAACATGATTTTAGACCTTGTTTAGTGTCACAAACATGATTTTAGACCTTGTTTAGTGTCACAAACATGTTTTTAGACCTTGTTTAGTGCCATAAACATGTTTTTAGACCTTGTTTAGTCCACAAACATGTTTTTAGACCTTGTTTAGTCCACAAACATCATTTTAGACCTTGTTTAGTGCCACAAACATGTTTTTAGACCTTGTTTAGCTCCACAAACATCATTTTAGACCTTGTTTAGTGCCATAAACATGTTTTTAGACCTTGTTTAGTGTCACAAACATGTTTTTAGAGCTTGTTTAGCTCCACAAACATCATTTTAGACCTTGTTTAGTGCCACAAACATCATTTTAGACCTTGTTTAGTGTCACAAACATGTTTTTAGACCTTGTTTAGCTCCACAAACATCATTTTAGAGCTTGTTTAGTGCCACAAACATGATTTTAGACCTTGTTTAGTGTCACAAACATGTTTTTAGACCTTGTTTAGTGCCATAAACATGTTTTTAGACCTTGTTTAGCTCCACAAACATCATTTTAGACCTTGTTTAGTGCCACAAACATGATTTTAGACCTTGTTTAGCTCCACAAACATGATTTTAGACCTTGTTTAGTGTCACAAACATGTTTTTAGACCTTGTTTAGTGTCACAAACATGATTTTAGACCTTGTTTAGTGCCATAAACATGTTTTTAGACCTTGTTTAGCTCCACAAACATCATTTTAGACCTTGTTTAGTGCCACAAACATCATTTTAGACCTTGTTTAGTGCCATAAACATGTTTTTAGACCTTGTTTAGCTCCACAAACATCATTTTAGACCTTGTTTAGCTCCACAAACATCATTTTAGACCTTGTTTAGTGTCACAAACATCATTTTAGACCTTGTTTAGTGTCACAAACATGATTTTAGACCTTGTTTAGTGTCACAAACATGATTTTAGACCTTGTTTAGTGCCACAAACATGATTTTAGACCTTGTTTAGTGTCACAAACATGTTTTTAGACCTTGTTTAGTGTCACAAACATGTTTTTAAGACCTTGTTTAGTGCCATAAACATGTTTTTAGACCTTGTTTAGTGCCATAAACATGATTTTAGACCTTGTTTAGTGCCACAAACATGATTTTAGACATTTTTTAGTGCCACAAACATGTTTTTAGACCTTGTTTAGCTCCACAAACATCATTTTAGAGCTTGTTTAGTGCCACAAACATGTTTTTAGACCTTGTTTAGTGCCATAAACATGTTTTTAGACCTTGTTTAGCTCCACAAACATCATTTTAGACCTTGTTTAGTGCCACAAACATGATTTTAGACCTTGTTTAGTGTCACAAACATGTTTTTAGACCTTGTTTAGTGTCACAAACATGATTTTAGACCTTGTTTAGTGCCATAAACATGTTTTTAGACCTTGTTTAGTGTCACAAACATGTTTTTAGACCTTGTTTAGTGCCATAAACATGTTTTTAGACCTTGTTTAGCTCCACAAACATCATTTTAGACCTTGTTTAGCTCCACAAACATCATTTTAGACCTTGTTTAGTGTCACAAACATCATTTTAGACCTTGTTTAGTGTCACAAACATGATTTTAGACCTTGTTTAGTGTCACAAACATGATTTTAGACCTTGTTTAGTGCCACAAACATGATTTTAGACCTTGTTTAGTGTCACAAACATGTTTTTAGACCTTGTTTAGTGTCACAAACATGTTTTTAAGACCTTGTTTAGTGCCATAAACATGTTTTTAGACCTTGTTTAGTGCCATAAACATGATTTTAGACCTTGTTTAGTGCCACAAACATGATTTTAGACATTTTTTAGTGCCACAAACATGTTTTTAGACCTTGTTTAGCTCCACAAACATCATTTTAGAGCTTGTTTAGTGCCACAAACATGTTTTTAGACCTTGTTTAGTGCCATAAACATGTTTTTAGACCTTGTTTAGCTCCACAAACATCATTTTAGACCTTGTTTAGTGCCACAAACATGATTTTAGACCTTGTTTAGTGTCACAAACATGTTTTTAGACCTTGTTTAGTGTCACAAACATGATTTTAGACCTTGTTTAGTGCCATAAACATGTTTTTAGACCTTGTTTAGTGTCACAAACATGTTTTTAGAGCTTGTTTAGCTCCACAAACATCATTTTAGACCTTGTTTAGTGCCATAAACATGTTTTTAGACCTTGTTTAGCTCCACACACATCATTTTAGACCTTGTTTAGTGCCACAAACATGATTTTAGACCTTGTTTAGTGTCACAAACATGTTTTTAGACCTTGTTTAGCTCCACAAACATCATTTTAGACCTTGTTTAGTGCCACAAACATGATTTTAGACCTTGTTTAGCTCCACAAACATCATTTTAGACCTTGTTTAGTGCCACAAACATCATTTTAGACCTTGTTTAGTGCCATAAACATGTTTTTAGACCTTGTTTAGCTCCACAAACATCATTTTAGACCTTGTTTAGTGCCACAAACATGATTTTAGACCTTGTTTAGTGTCACAAACATGTTTTTAGACCTTGTTTAGTGCCATAAACATGTTTTTAGACCTTGTTTAGCTCCACAAACATCATTTTAGACCTTGTTTAGTGCCACAAACATGATTTTAGACCTTGTTTAGTGTCACAAACATGTTTTTAGACCTTGTTTAGTGTCACAAACATGTTTTTAGACCTTGTTTAGTGCCATAAACATGTTTTTAGACCTTGTTTAGTGTCACAAACATGTTTTTAGACCTTGTTTAGCTCCACAAACATCATTTTAGACCTTGTTTAGTGCCACAAACATGATTTTAGACCTTGTTTAGTGTCACAAACATGTTAGACCTTGTTTAGTGCCATAAACATGTTTTTAGACCTTGTTTAGTGCCATAAACATGTTTTTAGACCTTGTTTAGTGTCACAAACATGTTTTTAGACCTTGTTTAGCTCCACAAACATCATTTTAGACCTTGTTTAGTGCCACAAACATCATTTTAGACCTTGTTTAGTGTCACAAACATGTTTTTAGACCTTGTTTAGCTCCACAAACATCATTTTAGACCTTGTTTAGTGCCACAAACATGATTTTAGACCTTGTTTAGTGTCACAAACATGTTTTTAGACCTTGTTTAGTGCCATAAACATGTTTTTAGACCTTGTTTAGCTCCACAAACATCATTTTAGACCTTGTTTAGTGCCACAAACATGATTTTAGACCTTGTTTAGCTCCACAAACATGCCATAAACATGTTTTTAGACCTTGTTTAGTGTCACAAACATGATTTTAGACCTTGTTTAGTGCCATAAACATGTTTTTAGACCTTGTTTAGCTCCACAAACATCATTTTAGACCTTGTTTAGTGCCACAAACATCATTTTAGACCTTGTTTAGTGCCATAAACATGTTTTTAGACCTTGTTTAGCTCCACAAACATCATTTTAGACCTTGTTTAGCTCCACAAACATCATTTTAGACCTTGTTTAGTGTCACAAACATCATTTTAGACCTTGTTTAGTGTCACAAACATGATTTTAGACCTTGTTTAGTGTCACAAACATGATTTTAGACCTTGTTTAGTGCCACAAACATGATTTTAGACCTTGTTTAGTGCCACAAACATGATTTTAGACCTTGTTTAGTGTCACAAACATGTTTTTAGACCTTGTTTAGTGCCATAAACATGTTTTTAGACCTTGTTTAGCTCCACAAACATCATTTTAGACCTTGTTTAGTGCCACAAACATGATTTTAGACCTTGTTTAGTGTCACAAACATGTTTTTAGACCTTGTTTAGTGTCACAAACATGTTTTTAGACCTTGTTTAGTGCCATAAACATGTTTTTAGACCTTGTTTAGTGCCACAAACATGTTTTTAGACCTTGTTTAGCTCCACAAACATCATTTTAGACCTTGTTTAGTGCCACAAACATGTTTTTAGACCTTGTTTAGTCCACAAACATCATTTTAGACCTTGTTTAGTGCCATAAACATGTTTTTAGACCTTGTTTAGTGTCACAAACATGTTTTTAGAGCTTGTTTAGCTCCACAAACATCATTTTAGACCTTGTTTAGTGCCACAAACATCATTTTAGACCTTGTTTAGTGTCACAAACATGTTTTTAGACCTTGTTTAGCTCCACAAACATCATTTTAGAGCTTGTTTAGTGCCACAAACATGATTTTAGACCTTGTTTAGTGTCACAAACATGTTTTTAGACCTTGTTTAGTGCCATAAACATGTTTTTAGACCTTGTTTAGCTCCACAAACATCATTTTAGACCTTGTTTAGTGCCACAAACATGATTTTAGACCTTGTTTAGCTCCACAAACATGATTTTAGACCTTGTTTAGTGTCACAAACATGTTTTTAGACCTTGTTTAGTGTCACAAACATGATTTTAGACCTTGTTTAGTGCCATAAACATGTTTTTAGACCTTGTTTAGCTCCACAAACATCATTTTAGACCTTGTTTAGTGCCACAAACATCATTTTAGACCTTGTTTAGTGCCATAAACATGTTTTTAGACCTTGTTTAGCTCCACAAACATCATTTTAGACCTTGTTTAGCTCCACAAACATCATTTTAGACCTTGTTTAGTGTCACAAACATCATTTTAGACCTTGTTTAGTGTCACAAACATGATTTTAGACCTTGTTTAGTGTCACAAACATGATTTTAGACCTTGTTTAGTGCCACAAACATGATTTTAGACCTTGTTTAGTGCCACAAACATGATTTTAGACCTTGTTTAGTGTCACAAACATGTTTTTAGACCTTGTTTAGTGCCATAAACATGTTTTTAGACCTTGTTTAGCTCCACAAACATCATTTTAGACCTTGTTTAGTGCCACAAACATGATTTTAGACCTTGTTTAGTGTCACAAACATGTTTTTAGACCTTGTTTAGTGTCACAAACATGTTTTTAGACCTTGTTTAGTGCCATAAACATGTTTTTAGACCTTGTTTAGTGTCACAAACATGTTTTTAGACCTTGTTTAGCTCCACAAACATCATTTTAGACCTTGTTTAGTGCCACAAACATGTTTTTAGACCTTGTTTAGCTCCACAAACATCATTTTAGACCTTGTTTAGTGCCATAAACATGTTTTTAGACCTTGTTTAGTGTCACAAACATGTTTTTAGAGCTTGTTTAGCTCCACAAACATCATTTTAGACCTTGTTTAGTGCCACAAACATCATTTTAGACCTTGTTTAGTGTCACAAACATGTTTTTAGACCTTGTTTAGCTCCACAAACATCATTTTAGAGCTTGTTTAGTGCCACAAACATGATTTTAGACCTTGTTTAGTGTCACAAACATGTTTTTAGACCTTGTTTAGTGCCATAAACATGTTTTTAGACCTTGTTTAGCTCCACAAACATCATTTTAGACCTTGTTTAGTGCCACAAACATGATTTTAGACCTTG